>NC_079512.1:40060524-40074672 GCF_000801105.2 Raphanus sativus
TATCATTCATTTAATATGAAGATTAATAATGATTTAAAATGTAGTGTGACTAAGTCTAATAGATAGTCCATTTTTTAAAAAAATCACACATGAATTAGAAGTCATGACTTCTGCTTTAATATAATAGATATGTTTCAGATTTAAATGAAACTATCCATGCTAAAAAGGTCTGTCCAAAAACAAAATCCTTTTATATTACTACAGCTTTGATAAAAAAAATACCACTACTAACTACGACAGTTTATTTGGTAAGTTTTTTTTGCCATAAGTTAATCAAAAGAATTATAGTTTGTTACTGATTTCATATGAAAACTGTTTTACATTTTAATACTAAAACTATAGAGAAGAAATATTTTAATTCAGTGACTTTCAATTTAAGGAATGTCATGCTCATGTCAATTGCCCAATGCGTTTATAGAAAATAAATTTGAAATAAACTAAAAAGTAAAAACTAACGTTCTTTTTTTTTGTCTGAGCATATATATTATAAGTACGAAAGAAGGGAATTTTTTTTTGAACAACTCATTATACTATTTCCGTTTCATAATATTTGATATTTTGTTTTATTGCACTAAGATTAAGAAACTTATTTTTCTTTAAATTTTTTTATAGATGTAATTTTAAAATTATTTAACCAATTATAAAATAATGTAAAACCTAATTAGTTAAATAATTTTAATAAAATTAAAATTAACTTTAAAACATTAAAACATAAAATATTTTATATTTTGAAACAACTCAATCTTCTAAAACATTATGTAAAAAAAAAAAGAGGGGAACAAGTAACTTTTTGATTATCTCGAGTCGTAGGACGGCATGTGAGGCCGTACATGGTGCTGGATTATCTGGGTTCCTATATATATGCTTACTTTCACAGAGAAAAACAAGTAAACAGAGATATTTTATTTTGTTAGACTATATACATATATTCGAAATAATCTTTTGGAAAATTACTATTAAATTCTTAATAACATCATTATCGCTACAAACATACAAAGTGCATGTATCCAAGATATTATCTCGTGGTTGATTAATAACTTACATATATCTTTGATGTTTATCATATTAATTCAAAATATATATTTAAAAATATAAAAATTCTAAAAAAACCTTTTTGTAGATTAATAACTATAAATTATTAAAATATCATAATTTTAGTTTTACTAATTTATAGAGTTTTTATTATATTTCGCTTTTCGTTGTGACCATACGCACCAATTAGATCATTGCCCCTCGAATAAATACGTCAACATTTGTGTGCTATATATACATTTCCTTTTTATAGAGAAGACTATTACTACGAATCGTGGCGCATATAGTATACATAATGATTTAGAACAGCTTTAACATCACTTTCATCATAGTAATATTTGCAGAAATTCACGAATTGTATTAACTAATGAGAAATGTCAAAACCATGAAAGAGGTACCTTTTCTAAAGTTCTGTAAGGGTCTTCACATCGTACGAAAAATGTTCTGTAAGCTGTACTATAGTAATCATGGAAAAATTCGTACTGTAGAAAGTGACAAAGATATGTAATTTGATACTAGTTTGTAATAGTGTATAGAATACGTTTGCATTGAAGAGAGAGTTATTTATAGATGAAGAATTTAGAAAAAAAAAAATCCAAACTAAAAATTAAGAATCACAAGTTATGGGGTTTTCCTCACTGAAACCATTTTGGAAAAGGTTTGTAGCCCTGGCCAATAACAAAAAAATTATGACAAAATAACAGAATCATTCAATTAATAATAATAATTTAATTTACGAATCTGTACTTTATGTTAATCAATTAATTTTTAAAAACACGAATAGCTAAGTAAAGTAAACCATGATCGGACATATTGTCGATTTGGTGAAATTTTAATTTTAACTACTACAGTGATATAAGTCTAAAATACTATCAAAATACTAAGTTTTATGTTAATTTTGTAAAATATTTCTTAGACCAAATATCTGTTAACAAACGTGATTGCAAGCTCATAGTCCGTGCTATCATTGTTTCAATCAGCTATAATGTTCACAGTAATTATTAGGTTTTTGGAATGATCACCACTATATAAACTGCGTTCCATGATTATTGTCAGTTAATCAAGATTTAAAGATTATCTCACGAAGTACTCGAGCTAGACAAATAATCGGCTAGGCACGTTGTTACATATAATAGAGATCCAAATTTAAAAGTATTTTGTACATTTTCGATATATCTAATATATCATGAAGTCAATCTCTAGTATATACAAAAAATAACTGATTTTTTTTTCAGTGCAGGTTGTAAACAACCGAGACAAATCAAAGAGAGGAAAATAACTAGTCAAAATGAAGACTTTTAACTTAAATGAAAGGGCAGTTTTTGAAAAAAATGAATGGTTGCAGACATGCAGATGCGTTTTAAAAGGTCAACAAATGAGTTTTCGATCATGTACTGGGGCGACCGTAAACTCGGTGATTGTTTAGGACTGGCCTAGTGATTATGTCTGGCTATTCGAAAGTATCTCAAGTATAATTAGAAATTGCACCGCTGCTCCTATTCAAAACTTAAAAAACGTAAGGAATAAATGACGAACTTCTATTATTGTGGGACCCATAACAATCAAAAGTCAATTTTCACAGGGAACAAATTTAATTAACACTATAAATTATTTATTCAATTAATTTTCCGATATTATAAATAAAATGCTATCAACAACATGTGCATCGTTCCCGTTGCTGACCTTGCCATGATGCACCTTGGAAGGGCCAATTTTTTCATTACCGCCCGTTTGGGCCACAATCACGACTATTAAATGCATATATTTTCTCTTTAGAAAATTGAAGTATTCCACATACTCAATAATTTAATTTCTGAAACCCATCCAAGGTGATTCCTAGTCAACGCAGAATCCGACATATTGAGTAACTCTACTGTGGTATACGTAGACCCGCTAATTAGTTACCATCCACAATTATAAATTAGAAGTCCTAATTGAAAACTTAAAAGATTATACTAATATAAAGGATTTATGCAAATTCATGTACTACCATATATGTTTGATCGGGAATATCATGATATTCACAGATTTAATATCATGATAATCACAAATTTAATATAGTATCATGGTTTCACTCGTTGACTTAGTTAGAGTAATCCTAAAAATATTTATTACCGATTTCGAAAGTAGAATTTGTTCAAAACAGGCTGATAAAAACAAAAATCGGTATATCAGCAAACCTGTTAGAATTGCACATCAAATTTTTTTTTAAATAACATTGATATATAAAAGATTACAAGCAAAATTTAATTGTTAATTAACTATAGGTTGGAAGCACATAACAACGTCTAAAATTAACAATTTTAAGATATTAATATAAAATTAACAAACTAATTAGATCTCCTCGTAAGATGAATAGTTTTGCTAACAGACATTTTTGTCAAAACTTACAGATAGATATATTAGTGTTTGGTTTGCAGAAATTATGTGAGAAATATGGGCCATAATTTTTTTTTTTTTTGTCAACTATGGGCCATAATTTAGTCGTCGTATGGTTGAGAAAGAAAAAGAAAAGCAAAGTCGAAGTAATCCAAATTTCTTTAGAACTAGACGTACGGACCTAAACCATTTTTAAAAAATAATATATTTCTAGTTGAAAGTTTCAGAAAAAATAGATAGAATAAAATACATAGAACCAAATAGGTGGCAGGAGAAAAATAATTAATAGTAAGAGTATACATTAAGCACCAAGACGTATTTTGCCTCCTGTCTAATTATTTATTTCCTGACGTAATGTAATGATTCACTATTTCACTGGGAGGAATAACTCTTTGGATCTTTTAAAATATCAAAAGATATTCTGCAAATCAACTTTCTCTTATAAGCTACCACTTACTCTTTTAGGATCCATTTTTATAACAGGTTTACAGAAAAAAAGATCCATTTTCATAAGTTTTACACTTATACCATAGATTCATAAATATCAAAATATTAAACAGAAAATATCAAAAGAAAATCTTGCAACTCCTATTTATGTATATAATAATACTAAAAGATAAAAATAATCCATGGTGGAAAATTGGAATCACACCGAAATTAATAAGTTTATTTCCACAAATTTTGTGAATAATGGACCCACGTAGATAGATATGTATGATACTCCCTGATTTGGTTAGCGAGAAGAATTTGAACGATATCAAAAGGCAATAATAATCAACGGTCAAAGGGTTAAGAGCCAAGAAAAAAGAAATAAAAAAATTAAAGAGAGGAGAGATAAATCAGAATCATTTTTTTCAGGGGTAACAAACGGAGATTACTACTACTTGTTGGGGAGGGGCCCACAACAAACCAAACGGTGGAGAAATTCGTCGTTTTGAGTGGTATAAAAAGAGGACTCCGGATGGGCTCTGCAACAGATAGCTCCTTCACCTAATCCTTCCTTCCTCCATATATGATCGAGTGAAACGGCGGATACAGCTGTCGTTTTAAAGTGCTACTCCGCCACCGCCGCCGTTTGGAGGGTTCTTTTTTTTCAGTGAAGAGAGATGTCGAGTCTCGAGGATATCAAGAACGAGACTGTTGATCTGGTAAAAACTCAATTTTAAATCACCATTATTTTTTTCTTTGCTTCAGTGAGATTATAGATCTGTAAACTGTGTGGTGATTACATGTTCTGTCTCTCTATGCTTAAATGTTTTTTTCCTGACATGTTCTGTTTTTCTTCCGGATTTTCCAAGGAAAACAACTTTAATTTAAAATCTGTGAAATTATTAGGATGATTCAGGACTTAATAATACCTTTTTATATAAACCATAAGCAAAAAGATTACATATTGTTTAACATGGAGAGTTTGTTCATAAGAGAAAAAAGTAGATCTACGCATGTGAATGGTCATACAAAAAGATAAGAGTATAAAGTTTCGTTTTAGTGGTGGAGCTGGGCTACGTTTCAATAAAGTCCAATCTACTACTTGTGCACATGTTTTTGTCTTTTATTTTATTTTTTGTTCTAACTCTACCAGTAGTATAATACTATTATCACTTTTTTTTAATTGGCTAGGACAACGAAATCATATAAATTAATTTTTTTTTTTTTTAAAAAGGAGTTTTATGACTACAATTTTCTGTAAACAAAGAAGTTGAGATTCGTTTTGTTTTTTTTTAAGTTTTTTATGTACCTTTTCCGTGGTACGTTTTAACTTCTCTGTCTTCGAAGCAATCAAAACAACGCATCTTTTGTGCAGACGTAACTTTGTGAATTTTTTTAATTTTTTGGGGACAACACATGTTCTGTCTTTAACCTTTCGCTGTCACAACGAGCTAGTCAATCTCTGATTATATGAAACTATATAGGATCTCTTTTAACGATTTACATGATCTGATTAGATCAAAAGGTTGCTCCTTTCTTGAAGATCTAGGACTAATCTTGTTGTCTGATTTACATCTCTGATCGAATCTTTGCTTTGACTTTACAGGAGAAGATTCCCATCGAGGAAGTCTTCCAACAGCTGAAATGTACCAAGGAAGGTTTAACGACCCAAGAAGGGGAAGAGAGGATTCAGATCTTTGGCCCCAACAAGCTCGAAGAGAAAAAGGTCTAAACTTTGCCCTGCTTTTCATACATAAAACATTTAGCTGTTGTTCTTGTTGTTGTTTTGGTTACTGAGTTTGTTGTCAATGAAAACAATTTTACAGGAAAGCAAAATCCTCAAGTTCTTGGGGTTCATGTGGAATCCACTCTCATGGGTGATGGAAGCTGCTGCGATCATGGCTATTGCTTTGGCTAACGGTGATGGTAGGCCTCCGGATTGGCAGGACTTTGTTGGTATCATCTGTCTTCTTGTCATCAACTCTACCATCAGTTTCATCGAAGAGAACAATGCTGGTAACGCCGCTGCTGCTCTCATGGCTGGTCTTGCTCCTAAAACCAAGGTTTGTTTTCGTCATAAGAGAAACACTTTGTGAATCAAAAGTTTCTTCGAGAAGCTAATGTGTATTGTTGTGATGTTTCTCTGTTTTCAGGTTCTTAGAGATGGGAAATGGAGTGAGCAAGAAGCTGCAATTCTTGTCCCAGGAGACATCGTCAGCATCAAGCTCGGTGACATCATCCCTGCCGATTGTCGTCTTCTTGAAGGTGATCCTTTAAAGGTTGACCAGTCTGCTCTTACCGGAGAGTCCCTCCCTGTGACCAGGCACCCTGGACAAGAAGTCTTCTCTGGCTCGACCTGTAAACAAGGAGAGATTGAGGCCATTGTCATCGCCACTGGTGTCCACACTTTCTTTGGCAAAGCTGCTCACCTTGTGGACAGCACAAACCAAGTTGGACATTTCCAGAAGGTTCTCACAGCCATTGGTAACTTCTGTATCTGCTCCATCGCCATCGGTATGGTGATTGAGATCATCGTCATGTACCCTATCCAGCGCAGAAAGTACAGAGATGGTATTGACAATCTCTTGGTCCTGTTGATCGGTGGTATCCCCATTGCTATGCCCACGGTCTTGTCTGTCACCATGGCTATTGGATCTCACAAGCTTGCTCAGCAAGGTGCCATCACCAAGCGTATGACTGCCATTGAGGAGATGGCGGGTATGGATGTCTTGTGCAGTGACAAAACAGGAACGCTGACTCTCAACAAACTGAGTGTTGATAAAAACTTGGTTGAGGTTTTCTGCAAGGGTGTGGAGAAAGACCAGGTTCTGTTGTTTGCCGCTATGGCTTCAAGAATTGAGAACCAGGATGCCATTGATGCAGCCATGGTTGGTATGCTTGCTGATCCAAAGGAGGTATATATAATATAACCCTTTCTCGTTTGTATTACATTTTTTTTGTGCAAGGAACAAGTTCTTATGTTTTTGATTTGGGTTTTTGCAGGCTAGAGCTGGAATCAGGGAGGTTCACTTCCTTCCATTCAACCCTACTGATAAGAGAACTGCTTTGACTTACATAGATTCAAGTGGTAACTGGCACAGAGTCAGCAAAGGTGCTCCTGAGCAGATCCTAGAACTTGCCAAAGCCAACAGTGACCTTAGCAAGAGAGTGCTCAGCATTATCGACAAGTATGCAGAGCGTGGTCTCAGGTCCTTGGCTGTTGCTCGTCAGGTACATGTTTTTGCCACTGATATTATTTGTTAGTCTTCTTCTCTGCGTGGAAACAAATGCTTTAACTGTTCTCATGTTCATATTTAGGTTGTGCCTGAGAAAACAAAGGAAAGCCCAGGTGGACCATGGGAGTTTGTTGGTTTGTTGCCATTGTTCGATCCTCCAAGACATGACAGTGCTGAAACCATCAGAAGAGCTTTAAATCTTGGTGTTAATGTCAAGATGATTACTGGTAATAAACAATGCTTACCCATCATTCTTGTCTCTTGTTAACCATACACAACTTTTACATCTCCTCCCTTAACATTCTTTTCTATGTGGCTAGGTGACCAACTTGCTATTGGTAAGGAGACTGGTCGCAGACTTGGAATGGGAACAAACATGTACCCATCTTCTGCTCTTCTTGGAAACCACAAGGACGCAAACCTTGCTTCCATCCCCGTTGAGGAGCTTATCGAAAAGGCTGATGGATTTGCTGGAGTCTTCCCAGGTTAATATCGTTTTGGACTTATTGTTCATTGCAAAGGTCGTTGTGTACTTATGTTTGGTCTAAGCTTCTTTTGTTTTGGATATATGCAGAGCACAAGTACGAGATCGTCAAGAAGTTGCAGGAGAGGAAGCATATTGTTGGAATGACTGGTGATGGTGTCAACGACGCTCCTGCGTTGAAGAAGGCTGATATTGGTATCGCTGTGGATGATGCTACCGATGCTGCTCGTGGTGCTTCAGATATCGTTCTCACTGAGCCAGGACTCAGCGTTATCATCAGTGCTGTCCTCACCAGCAGAGCTATTTTCCAGAGGATGAAGAACTACACCATCTATGCAGTCTCGATCACAATCCGTATCGTGCTTGGTTTCATGCTCATTGCTCTCATATGGGAGTTTGACTTCTCAGCATTCATGGTTCTGATCATTGCCATTCTTAACGATGGTAAGCAACAAACTGACCCTTTTTTGTATGATAAAACATCTTATTTTATTAACAAGTTACTAACTCTTTATCTTACGTGTGTTGCTGCTATATAGGTACCATCATGACTATCTCAAAGGACAGAGTCAAGCCATCTCCCACACCTGATAGCTGGAAACTCAGAGAGATTTTCGCTACTGGAGTTGTGCTTGGAACCTACCAAGCCATCATGAGTGTTATTTTCTTCTGGCTTGCACACAAAACCGACTTTTTCTCGGTACTAATATAACCGAGAGCTGTTCATACATTCACTACTTAGTGTTTTAGAGTGTGAACTAAACTTTTTACTTTTGGATTCACAGGACAAGTTTGGTGTGAGGTCCATCAGAGACAACAACAATGAGCTAATGGGTGCGGTGTATCTGCAAGTTAGTATCATTAGTCAGGCTCTCATCTTTGTCACAAGATCAAGGAGTTGGTCCTTTGTTGAACGTCCTGGAGTGTTACTGATGGTTGCTTTTGTCGTTGCACAACTGGTAAAAGATCATCATATCTCCAAGGGTTTCTTCTTAAACCAAACGTGTTTTTCTTTTTCTTAATTCATTGGATCCTTGAAAAATGCAGGTTGCTACTTTGATTGCTGTGTACGCCAACTGGGAGTTTGCAAAGGTTAAGGGTATTGGATGGGGATGGGCTGGAGTGATCTGGATATACAGTATTGTAACATACGTCCCTCAGGACATTTTCAAGTTTGCCATTAGATACATCTTGAGTGGAAAGGCTTGGCTCAACTTGTTTGAGAACAGGGTTGCTTTGACTAACAAGAAAGATTTTGGAAAAGAAGAGAGGGAGGCTCAATGGGCAGTTGCTCAGAGAACACTTCACGGTTTGCAGCCAAAAGAACCTGTTAACATCATTCCTGAGCAAGGAGGTTACAGAGAGTTGTCTGAGATTGCAGAGCAAGCCAAGAAGAGAGCTGAGATCGCTAGGTAAAAATAATCACTCAAAAAGTATTTAAACACTCTTTGATTGGAACTGAACGCTAACAGAATGATTTGTATATTTTTAAACAACAGGCTTAGGGAGCTGCACACACTCAAGGGACATGTTGAATCAGTCGTGAAGCTAAAGGGTTTGGACATTGAAACTCCCGGACACTACACTGTCTAAGTCGCAAGCAAAGAAAAAGAAGATACCAAACATGTGATTTGATCCTTTTTTATCCCACCTTGTTTTTGTTTTTCTTATTCTTCACCACAATCTTAAGGTTATTGTTTGCATAGGGAGAGAGAGATCTTTGTTTATTTCCATAACTCTTCCCCCATTCCTATTGTTAGTGTTCTTGTTTCTCTGATATGTAACCAACCTCCTTTAGAAGAATCAAGACATGCTTTTATATTTGGCATTTTACTCAACACTCTCTACTTTGCTCTTATTCTACGAGCCTATGTAATATTAATCTTCTTTTTCCTTATATCAAACTCGTAGCCTTCTATTTTCATTTGCTTTACTACGAATAAATACAGTGGACAAGGACAACAAAGAAGAGAAGGTTCACCACAATAAAAGTATTTTTAATTTAAAATGGGAAATAGTCATCTATATAAGTGTTTGTTTTGTAATGTTCCCACTGGGTCGAAAATCAATCCCAACTAAAACATGACATGAGACGAGTTGTCTGGTAGTAGTACGGCTAGAATCTTAAGAGAAGATTTGGATGAGTGTGGTGAGTTGTAGACACGTGCATAGATATGGATGATGACTTTAAATCATGACAGGCATAGTTAGGGCTGGGCACGTAATCCGAACCCGAAAAACCGAACCGAATCTGATCCGAAAAAGTAGCACCGAATCCGAACCGAAATTGATTAAATATCCGAACGGGTTCAAAATTTCGGTATTTAAAGAACCGAAACCGAACCCGATCCGAACCGAAGTATTTTGGGTACCCGAATGTATCCGAAATAAATTTATATACTTAAATATATACATTATTTTTATATATAATGTATATTAAAATATTAAAAATATATAAAATACCTTTAAGTTTTTCAAAATACTCGAAAAATATATGCAAATAGTCAAAAATAAATGTTTAAAATAGCTAAAGTATACTGAAAATACCAAAAATAGTTAAATATCTTTTGATTATTTATCCAAATATTCAAAGAAAACCAATTTATATGTTAAATTAAGGTATTTTGACATATATGTTATGAAAATTTATATGTAATATATTATTTTTTTTATAGATTTTGAAAATTTAAAGTATATAATGAATTTTGAAAATTTAAAAATATTTTAAATAGGTTATCCGAACCCGAACCGAACCCGCAAAGATCCGAATCGAACCCGAACCGAAATTTATAAATATCTGAATGGGGCTGAAATCTTTGACCCCGAAAACCTAAAACCCGAATGGACTGAACCGAAACCCGAATGGGTACCCGAACGCCCAGCCCTAGGCGTAGTTACATGATGTCATCCGACTATCCTCTTATCTTAGATAAATTTTCTACCTTTTTTTTTGGTTTTCCATTTTTTTAGTATTAACTTAATTTATTTACTCAGAAATGGTGTGCTTGTAATTATTGCTGATTGCATATATATGTTTAACAGATTGAAAATAAACAGTAGTTTTTTTCCCGTTAAAGTTGAAAGTTCACAAATTTTGAATCAACGAGGAAAACTGTAAAACAATGCACGTTAAACACCATATACACATGTTTGCCAGCTTAAAATGATTAGAACATTAAAGGCACTAAAATACAGGAACAAAGACAACATAAGGGGATTATACATAGGTACAAACAGTATATTCGGCATTACGACCAACAATATCATATTTTTAGATCGATATCCATAAGGATTTTTATTCATTAACGCCCGGTACTATATTTGAGCTCCTAAACCATATTAATTATGAGAAGAAGAATAAAACCACTATAATACATATGCTCTCGATCTTATAGAAAACGAGAGATAATAAGACTAGATAGATGAGTTTAGTTGAAGGATAACACACAAAAGCAAACTAAAATTACAAAGCTAAACCTTAAAGTCAAGTAGTATCTTGAACAATCGACTTAAGAGCAATCGTTTGCAACTCAAGACACTTAATATAATTGCCAATCTCACTCAACATTTCTTCCACATTCATCTCTTCTCCACCTGGCAAAAGCTTCTGCAATTCCCTCAGTTTCTCCTCTGTCTCTCCATCTTCGTCTCCTCCACCTTCTTTACCGGATCTTTCTTGAATACGAATTCCGTTGCACGAAGAACTGGTAGTGGTTGGATTGTTCGAGGAAGATAGCTTCTGTAGCAAGAAGCGGCTCCATGAAAATTCTTGAGCAGACAAAGCCAAAGCCATGTCTACTTCATGCTTCACGGTTAGTTGGTTGATTTGTGAAGAGTTCTTGTTCATGTTGAGCTTCTTGAGTGCAGGAACTAAGTGGCTTGTGTATTTCCTCGTGAAGACTTCACTAGGGGGTATCTTGTTTGGTTCAACAGAAAACACTCGTTTCTTCTTGTTTATGATTTGCCTCTCCATATGAGAAATTATTCTTGCTACAAAGGAAAAGTATACAAGGAAGAAGCTTACATATATAGAAAACTTGGAATATGAATGCGATAGAGAAAGAGGAGTGGGTCCTGTCTTTGTTTGAATGTAACAATGGCTGATGAGAAATGTCATTTTGTGGAACGTGTTGTGAAGTTAATTTTCATTGTATTTATAAGGTTAATTATATGTTAGTGAGGGCTGTTACAAAAAAAAAAATGTTAGTGAGGGCTACTACTTTTTCTTTCCGGTACAAAACACAATATATTACTAGGATTCGAAAGTACTAGTTAATGGCAATACTTGGTAGTAATCTTTTTCTGAAACAACAATATGGAATATTATCATTCCTAGTTCCTACCGTCAACTGATATGCAACCGAAACAAGAGAATATATATAGAACATCACAATTTTTTAAATAATAATATTACATGTAGGTAATTATGTAAAAGTGTATATATATATAGGCACTATAATTTATAAAGAGAGCAGTCGACGAAGAAGGGAATAATATGGGTGAGGGATGAAAAAACACATGGAGTCACATGCAAGGGCTCTTATTTGGCTGCATCACAACTACCCCTAAAAGAGGCGCATTGAGAGTCCCTCCTAAACATGTGGCTCCATTCCAAGAACAAGACATCAATATAAAACCCCACCTTCTCTTAATGCCTTCACATGTTCCTTTCTTCATAGCGCCCTCTAGCCCCCTCTCTCACTCATATACACACCCACCCCAGATTGTATTTATGCATGTGTATATGTCCTTTGGATTTCCCTAATTTGGGTCAGTCTACGTAATTCTACCGAAACATTTCATAGTCTATAGATCTCCCTCCCTCTTTTGCAATCTTTGGATGTAGATTATTGACTTTTTGTGTACTAAAAGCAGATGCATGGTAATTTACTATAAAAATTATCACATGCATATGTATACATATGTATCAATAGTGGTAGTTCAACCGGTCACCTGAGGTGCAAAACATTAATATATATCCAAATTTGAAATTTATTTCCTTAATCTTAATGGTGTATACATATTTTATGGAGATTAAAATCTAACTGGCACAACTTCCTGACTTCTTTTAACAATGAAAGATAATTATATCAAACATACAATATTATACCAAAAGAGATGTAACGTATAACCAAAGCCGGATTAACCTGGAGTCTAAGCCGGCAGAAACAAGTTTTACGGAAGCAGAACCCAAACAAGGAAAAAAAATTATACAAACTTAAACTACAATGCATGTTGATAACGAGGAAGAAACCAAAAAACAAGATTAAGAGCCAACATCAAAACGAAGAGGAAGAAATGTTCCTAAACAACATAACACCAATACTTTATACGGGTTTTTGATGAAGAGACTACGAAACCAAGAACTTCTCATAGTGAATAAGCGCAAGTGATTAAAAACAAAGAATCTAAACTTCATGTACCGGAAAAAAAAACTTTCGTTCTATAGTATTCAATTAGAAATGGAGAAATCGAGACTACCACAAAAACGACTAGGAGACGCCAACTGAGAAACGTGAAGAATGAGAACTCGATCATATCTCTGGAAAGAAGACCGGGCAACACTCCGGCCAAAATAAAGTTTGAGATTAAACTATGGTCATTGACTATGGTTATAATGGATGTTTTATTTGTCAAGGATTTTTTTTTTTTTTTGAAAAAAAAGAGTTAAATCCGGATCACTATTAGAACCAGACCTAACTCCCAGGGGAGTCGCAAGTCCGCGGATGGACTCCTTCTCCTGGGCATTCAAATGGGTCCTAAAGCATGGACCCATATCCGCGTTAGATGAACAGAACAACGTGACTTAGTTTCTCATAGCAGGAGGATCGAACCTGAAACGTGTTAGCGTCCCAGGCCCGTCCACTACCACTTGACCACAAGGCCCGTTGATTTTTGGTCTACTAGTGTGACTTTCTTTGTGTAGGTTTACATTGATTATATAGTCTATGTTGAAAAAAGGTAACTGCTGACATGAAATGGAAGTCGTTTTACATTTTACGTTCTAACTATATTCAGAACTTATGCCCTTTCTCAAAAGAGAAAAAAGACCCCAAAACACGATATGCAGAAGAATTATTCTTAACAAATTAAAATATATATTAAATGAAAATAACTACTAGACATGGTTGACAAAAAAAAACTACTAGACATGGGCGTTTGAGACATTTCAAGTTGTCTCTCAATCTATAAAACATGCTATCCATGCATTACTATCTTTTGATGTTAACGGCAAAGCTGAATGGTCTCTTATTGGTTTTGTTGTGTTATTCATTCTACCACAGAAAAAGCCAACGATCAATATATCTATATTATTAAAACTAAAATATCATTTGATACTGTTTTGAAAACATAGATAAATGAGAATTGTTTGAAAGTTTGAATAACAAATTAAGTATTTTCTTTTATTTACATATTTAGTTATTGCATTTACAATAAATTAAGTATTTATCTTTTGTATTTTTTATTTATACAATCTGCCACTGCATTTATATTTAATTTAAATTAATTACAATAGTTGTTATTTCTTTGTGGTGAAAATAAAAACACAAACTGAAATATATAATATATATTATATAAAACAAATTT
>NC_079512.1:40074772-40100043 GCF_000801105.2 Raphanus sativus
AATTAATATAATAATATGTATAAATAAAAAAAATATTATCAAACATCTATATTATAAAATAATATAATGTATTCTATATGTAATTACAAAACATAAAATATATACATGAGATTTCTTATTATAAAACCAACGGTTTATGAGTTTACATTGAATACAAGTTAAATCAAACATCCGCGCAGATCAAGTTCTAGTTATTAATTAATGCAACAAAATTCTGAAATTTCTTCTAGCTCTTTTGTATACTACTCTTTCCGTTTCATATTAAGTGTCGTTGTAGAGAAAAATTCCGTTATAAAATAATTGTCGTTTTAATATTTCAATGTAGAATTTATCAAATTTATTTTCTAGTTTATTTTTATATTGGTTAAAATATTAGTAGGTGTATTGGTAATGATATTTTTATATAGAAAATATGCAAAATTAAATGATTTTTTAATTTGTATCCACAAGTTTAAAGTGACACTTATTATGTAACAAACGGAGTTTTTATTATTTTCGTTAGAATGTGATGTTTTCTCTTTTATTTTAATGCAATCCCCTAAGTCTTTGATTAAACGTGCACAACCTGTGTTTAGATTTTTTTTTTGGTAAAACAACCCGTGTTTAGTTGTTTACGTTAACCATATAGATGCATTTTGCAATTTATATCTATATGTATACTAATTCAACATTTTCTTCCTAATATAAAGTTAGAGTAATTTTATAGTTGAAAACAAAAGAAATGAAAGCAACCAAGAGGGAAACAATGACATAGAAATGTGAAAAAACAAATAAGAAACTAGAGCGAAGTATATGGCGAATATTAGCATGCATATTAGTTATAGAATAATTTTCCTGTTTAATCTCGTTTTAATTAGGAATACTTGATATAAACATACATTAAAAACAAATTTGTTGATCGTAAATAAGTTATGAAACATTAATAGCAATAGTATCAACATTATCTATCCTAAAATCAGAAGTAGAGTTTTAAATCAGGAATCAGTTGTTTTCTAAACTCGGTTTACAATGAACTACGGCTCCTATTATGAATCTTTGTCTCAAATAAATAACTATGGATGTACACCAAATTATCAATAAATACGAGTAGATTGTTATAGTGTAGACATTTAACAATAATCATATTATCATCAAAGTTTCGTGGAACTTTCCATAATGAATGGTTTCTACCTCTGACTATTTCAGCAATTCACGTTGAAAATATTAACAGAAATAAATGTATTATTTCCAATCACACTACCATGCTAGGTAAAGACAGAACTGTAATTATTCAATACTAATATCCTTATATAAAAACAATAAGATACAGACAGTGAATACAACCAATGCCAATAATATTTAAATATAGAACTATTTTTGTCTGTGTGAATTAACCACAAGGAAATCGTACATAACTGTCAGAGTGAATTTGTACAAAGTCTATAAAGACTGATATCGAATATTGTAAGTTGGCATGTTACGACTTGTTAATTTGTGCTGTTCTTCAAATTTGTTTTCTTTTATATATTTTTCGATTAGTTAAATTATGTAAAAATGTAAGCAGCAATAATAAATAAGCGGACCCAGATAGAGGAGAAAAGATATGGCTTGGATTGGGATTTTGGGAGGGACACATCTCATGTGGTTTTCAATTCCAGTGTTTTATTTTTTATTCTTAACTTGGATTTTTTTTCACAAACTTACCCACGTGCACTCATTCAATACTTTCTTTTTACAAATCGTTCGTCTATATTTCAAAGAGTGTCCTTTTTTGGTGATCAAAGTTTTAGTATCACGAACAATTAGAGACAAAATACTACTGAAAATATAGAGGTTAAAATACAAGGAGAATTACTTCAAACGGAGGTTAAGGTGCCGACTGGTTTTCTCACTATCACCCGCAAACGCAGCTTTTGCGGTTTATAGCGGTTGTTGGCGTTTCGAAACAATCACAGAAAACGCTATAAATCGCTTCAAACCGCTCCGAACCTCTTAAAATCAAAAGCTGGTTCCAGCTAGCGTTTGCGGTTGCGGGCGGTTGCGGGAGGGTAAATTTTTTTCTTTAAAAACAGAATAAATAAAAATAATACTAAAAATATCCAATAAAAATTTTCAATTGAAATAATAGAAATTGTAAAATGTATTCATATTATATTTCAATTTATATTATAAAAATTCAAAACTAAAATATTTTGGGGAAATTTCACAAATACACTTTCCATACTACCACTAATCAACTATACCACCAAACAAATTACCTTTTCAAAAATATCACATTGGTGAATGTGTAAAAGACTCAGCTACCCTCACATTTACAACAATCCATCTCACACTTTCTCTCCGTTGATACGATCACCTCCGTCGATATCCATCGCCTCTGTTGCTTCCGTCGTCGATATCGATCGCCTCCGTTGCTTCCGTCATCAATATCCATCGCCTCCGTTGCTTCCGTTTTGAACGATTCTCTCTATCACGCCGCCGTCGAATCGTATTTCACTTTCATCCCTCTTCTATACGATATCATAGCCTCCGTCCATCGCCTCCATATCAATCATCGACGGATTCTCTCTCTCTCACGCTGCCGGATTCTCTCTCTCTCTCTCTCTCTCTCACGTCGCCGGATTCTCTCTCCCACGTCGAGATCTCCGCCGAGCCATTCCTCCAAAATGACGATTCCAGATTCACAATTTGTATGTTTCAAATATCTATATCTTGTTATAACTTGTTGATTTTGTTTTCATTCGAATGATTCGGGTTAGATTTCGGGATAGTGAACATTGCATTTTTACAGAATTATAATCGCTTATAAAATCTGGATTTCATGATATTGTTAAAAGTACGACTTATCGATTTATAAGTCTTTATAAAGAAGAACGATTTAGCAATTGATAGTAGTGTTTACTACCTGCAGTGTATAAAGAAGAACGATTTGTAAGTCTTTATAAAGAAGAACCATTTAACAATTGATAGTAGTGTCTATTACCTGCAATGTATAAAGAAGAACGATTTATAAGTCTTTATAAATTTCCGCATGTTTAGACCACTATTAACTTCAAATTTTCATTTCCTTTTGCAGTTTGATTTGCTTTACACGTCTAGTCACTTAAGGCCTTTAAATACCTACTCTTTGCCTCACTAAACTCTAGCGCTTTGAGCTTAGATGTCAATATCCCAAAGTGGGAAACCAAGTGAAATGTTTTGTAGCTATTCTTGAGTAAAAAAAGTGAGTAACAGATTCAGGTTTGTTAAAAATTTGATGTGTGAGTTGATGAATCTTTGTGTTCCAGGGTTGTGTTCCCGAGCTTCAGGGAACGTTACCTCTCGACAATGCTCTTCCAGTCGATCCGTGAAGAGTGCGACAAAATGCAGCCTGAGATTTGAAGTTGTGAACCTCTTTGTTTTTTTTTGAACAAATGTATATTTCCGTATTACAATGTGCAACGCAATTGGTGTTTGTTAATAAATGCATAAGGCCTCATTGTCCCATCTATAATAATAGTGTTTTAAAAAAAACTAGTTATAGTAACATTGTAAAATAAGATTTTGGTCAAATGGAAAGTCTAATTTAAGCACAACTAGATTTTATATAATAATTTATAAGAATATTTAAATTTATTTATAAGGGTTTATAAAATCATTTATAAGGGTTTATAAAATCATTATTTATAAGAATTTATAAAATCATTTATAAGAGGTAATATAAGAGTTGTATAGGTTTATAAATCAACTAAAAGAATCTATAACCATTAGCCATTATAAAACAATTTATATATGTAAAATTATTTGTAAGAGTATATAAACCATTTATAAAGGCATATAAAACAAGTTATAAAATCTATAAACCATTTATAAATGTTTATAAGAAAATTATGAAAGTTTATAAATAATTTATAAAGGGTATGTATACTATTAATAAAAGTTTATAAAAACTTTATGAAAGTTTATATTCAATTTATAAGGAGTATTGTAAGAGTTGTATATGTTTATAAATCAACTAAAAGAGTCTATAACCACTTAGAAAGTCTTATAAAACAACTTATATTGGTTTGAATAATAATTTATAAGCATTTATAAGGGTATATAAATGATTTATAAGGGTTTATAAAAATAATTTATAAATTTTATACACCATTAAAAAAGATTATAAAACAATTTATAAAGGTATGTAAAATTTATGAAGCGGTGGAGTCTTGCTTGCTGTCCCCGCATGTGCCTCAGAATCTGCCACGTATCATCATCTCTTTACAAAGCCTGCACGTGTTCTTTAGTTTTATGAATTAATAAAAGCTTATAAAACCTTGTATAAACCATCTATAAAATTTATAAAACACATATAAATATTTATATAACTATTTATAAAGGTTTATAAAACTATTTAAAAGGGTTTATAAAACTATTTACGAGAACATATAAGCTATTTATAAGATTTTATACGTTTATTTATAAGTGTTTAAAAATTAATTTACAAGATTTATAAAAGTTTATAAATCATCAAATTAACCAACTTTCTACCATTTCAACAGTGACTCCTCTGAGGTTGTCCATGTTCATAGCAAACCATGACTTCATCGCATCGTAGTTGATCTCATTAGTGACAAGATGAAAGACGACTTTCTCAGGGGCCTTGGAGTTGAGAGCAGTGGAGTTAACCACAACCGAAGTAGGAATAATGTTATCAGAAAATACACAAAAATGGTAAAGACTGTTATCAGTGAGCTTAGAAACCACAGCATAGCTTCTGTCCGCAAGCTTCCCATGTAACTCAGAGTTCTGAAACCACTCAGAATTGAGACGAACACCAAGACAGTAAAGACTCTTGGGCAGTTCCTCAAGAGCAATCTGAGCCTACTTAGCACTCTTCTAAGTAACATAACTCATCTGCCTTTCCAAAGACTGAATAGTAGCCTTGAGCTTTATGATCATAGTGGCGCTGTCGTAATGAAACAGCTGAGCTTGGTAAAGCAAGGCAGCCATGTTGTGGATAGTGGGTTCAGAGTCAAGAACCGTCAAGGGACGTCTAGAAGCAGCGGCAGTGGAGAGAAGCAGCTGAGAGTTGCAGATCTGAGCGCTTAGGTCCCAAGCAAACTGAAGTTTTTTTGCTTTCTTTAGAGATGACAACAAAGGCTTTAATTAAAGCAATCTGGTCGTTAACTTGGCGAGCAAAGCAGGTCGGGCATAAGATTTCTTCGGTCATGTTCATGCCTCCTACAAGATTTTGTTCTTCTCGTATCTTGCTTTAGTTTCTTCTCGTAAAACATGTAAAAATCGAATTCAATCATTATCTCCAATTTATTTGAATTTTGAATCTCAAAGCAACTCACTTTAGCAAACCTTCTGTTGTTCCAATCTTTGTACTGAAAAAAATCATAACTTTCTTTCTCCCAACGTCAATCTCATCCTCAAAATGTTTATAATATCTTTTACGATTTTCTTTATAAGGCTTTATAAGAAATAAAATATTATTTATAATGGTTTATAAAACAATTAATACGACTTTATAAGAGTTTATAACAGCAGTCTATAAGGCTTTCTAAATATATTATTAAAGTTCATAATTGGTATAACAAATATATCATTAATAAGAGTTTATAAATAACCATTATAAGAGATTTATATATCTTTATAAGAGTCTATATATCAGATCTTATAAACTCGTATAAACCAGATATCTCATCTCTTGTGCGGTACGTGCTCCTAAGGTCAGACATGGAGCGACTGTGGTACCTGTACGTGTCCATCTCCAGAATCTGTATACACAGAAATGATGAATCAACGAACGAGCTTGTCTCCCCATAAGACCAACAACATTCAGATATTTAAACTCAAATCCTAGTACACAAAGAGGAACCAAGTGACTGTAACTTCTAACTAGAAAATGAAACAGCAAAAAGTTTTCCTCTTACGATGCAAATGTCCTACGGGAGAGCTACATTAGATATTGTCAAAACAAATTCACATAATGTGACAGACGACAAAAGGTGATACAAAAATGTGAGAATACTAAAATATAGACAAGCTTACTATCGGTCCATTCTTCAAGGCATATTCCTTAGCAGCGAAGATCTCTGATACGTCGAAGAGTCTGCAAAGCTCTTGCTTCTTCATCATCGTTTCCTCTCCTTCTCGATAGATGACGACGATGATAGCAAATATCGAGAGGAGTCTACGCGGTTCGAATTGCGTAACGAATCGGCGATCTCCATCGTGAATTCGATCGGATTGAGCTGTTCGGGGATCTGAAACCCAGCTTCGCGATCAAGTCCTTGAGATGCTCCAGATTCCCGAAGTCGATCACCGATCCGGACGAGAGGATCAAGTAATCAGAGATGTAATCAAGTATCCGGTAGCTGGGCTGATGGATCAAGAAGACGACAGTGCTCACCGGAAAATTTCGACGGACATGGTGAAGAAGAGATAGTGGGAGAATAGAGAATTGGTTTATTAGTTAGGGGTACAATGGTATTTTGATTATTAAAAATCTGGTGGTATAGTTGGTTAGTGTATAATTGAAAAGTGGTACTTTGAAAGTGGTATTTTTGGCAATTCCCCAAATATTTTCTATAAATTTTTAAAATTGAATAATATGATTTTATAAATATAAATTTTATATTTATCATATTATTATGATTTTTAATATTTTTATAATTACATAAAATGTAAATATTGTTAAATTATTATTTAACAGATGTTGCGTTTTGTAGTTTACCAGTCATAAGAGTCCCGCAAACGCAACAATTTCTAACAGCTATACCAGTCGTACAAATCTCTAAAAAACGCTTAAAACCTCAACTACCCGCACCCGTAAACTCCCGCAACCGCAACCGCAACCGCTGCGGTTACACCAGTCAGGCCCTAAGTAATAAAACTGTAAGCTCAACAGAAGACAAGACATATATTTAGATTCTGAAAAATATCATGTAGAATAACTACGGACACTTTCAACAGTAACAAATATATTTAAGTATATATAGAGATTTTTGTATTTAGAGATGAATGTTATGGGAGATATTAGCAGATTTTTTTTTTTAAATTGTGTATATAACTACAAACAGTAATAAATATTATCAAAATTTACATAGAGTTTTCTAAAATTACCGGGGACATCTGCTCCATTCTTGGACCATATGGCTTTTTCACTGGGTGCGGTTTTGATCGTTACCATTTGAAACCTAAAATATTACTCCCTTCGTTTCGAATTATATGTCGTTTTGGAGCAAAATTTTCGTTTCAAAATAAGTGTCGTTTTATGATTTCAATGCAAAATTTATTGACTTTTTAATCTAATCTATTTTTCTATTGGTTGAAATCTAATTAGGTGTATTGGTAATGATGTTTTTATCTAATAAATATACAAAATTAAATGTTTTATTAATCTGTATGCCGAAGTCTAGAACGACAAATAAATTGAAACGGAAGGAGTATCAATTATCAGAAATCTTCATGTATATAAAAGAGAAAAAAATAGTTGGCAGTACAAATAATGTAATAAAAATCTAGAAGAGGACATGACTAATACAGTAATCATTTCCTTGCATTTGGTAGGAATTGCAACTACGAGTCTCATCCTCCTTCACATCTTTTTTCTCTTTCTCCACATTTTCTTCGTTTTATTTGGTTTTTAAGTAACTATTTTCTTTTAACATTTAGTAAAAGAACATGAAAGCTTTTCTTTTGCCAAAAGAGGAACTCAAAAGTGCACAAAAACAAATGTTATGTTTGTGTTCTCTAATTTTTTTTTTTTAAAAGAAAAGATCCTTTTCTTTTTGTTTCGGTCGTCCAGAAAATATCAACATGCAAGTGGGCTTGACAAAACTCTAAGAAAATAATAAATATATAATACATATAAATGACTACAAATTTTCATTAAATTACTTGTAAGGCACACATAAATAACAGAAATGAAATGGGTGGCACATTGTCACTCTCAGGTTAGAAAAAAACATCCAACGTCTTAGTAGCTCAAACAAAACATGTTGCTTTATTAATATAGCAAATTAAAAGAAGATGACATTTTACTTGCAATAATATCAAATCGGATGATTTTACAGATGTATTTGGATCGAATGATTGACTATGTGGATCACGGATTTACAAGTCTGGCTAGCGGAATTGGTTCAGGTTTGAAAACACTGGTCGTAAGGAAAGCAAAGAAGAAGCAAGCAAAAGAAATTGAGTATAAAAAAATATATTAACCGGAAAAATTTGCGGTAAACATAATTAGTACTGGGCCAAGAGGATGGGCTTCTCCATTACAAACGCAACAAACCACGCAGTCCAATATGCCGAATGTAAAAGCAACATACAAAAGTAATCGAGAAATTAAAATGCATGACAACAATGATGTGAAATATTAAAAACATTGAGTGTATTGCATCATTCGATGATGCTAGGAAGATATTTTAGTTGTTGCACTAATTTCGTTATCTCTCGTTTCAAATATTGTATAGATGTTGAAGTATGAAATAAAATAAACAGTGGAAAATTAAATCCCATAGCTACACAAATATTCTTATCAGAAATATAGTTATCTTATTAGACTTTGAGTTTTGGGTTCTATATTCTTTTGCTGAATTAGCAAGATTGTGACATAATAGTGAGCATCCAAATCCCGAAAATAAATAATTAGAATGAACATCCAGATAAATGTTATTATTATCTAGCTTAGACACTTAATAATTTTACCTTTCTCTTAAAAAAGAAGAAGAAAACATATGTAATAAATCAGATATAAACATAAGACAAAAGGAGAAGAGAAGAGAAATAAAACCATCTTATTATTAATTGAATTTTCCATTTGACACATTTGAACTCCTTATTACAAAAACAATACGAAATTTTATTTTTTAAGGAATAAGATAAACAAACCAAAAGCCCTAAAATCACACTAATTAACACGTGAACAATCCCTTCGAATCTCACCAGCATTACCAGTTTTAACCCCGACACGACCAAGTTTCGTGATGGCCGTGATAAAAGCCTGCCTAAAAGCTCCTTCACTATTGGCAAACAAGTTAACCGTAGCTCTAGACCGTTGGTCCGTGAACAAGACTTGATCAGACGTAAACAAACCCCTCCCTTGTTGGAGATTCTTGAAGTAAGCGTTGTCGAAAGTACGTGGCGATGTTGGGTCCATGTTGATCGCTATCCTTGGGTCAACACGAATGGGACACATCTGCCTAAGCTGAAACGCGTAGCCACGGTTCAAACTCGGGTCGATACGGGTTCTAGGGCTAAAGTTGTAAATTCGCTTTGAGAATTTCCCACAATGTGCGAATCCGATAGTGTGCGCTCCTGATATTACAATAACCTTTTATCAATCATAAAGATTCGGTTTTAAGAACAAAAAAAGAGATTTGGTTTAGTTTTGTTCGGTCGTACCTGAGAGGGCGATCATGTCGGTTTGAGAGAGACCGTGACGGTTGAACATGGTGTTGAGCTGGTTTAGGTTAAAACCAGGTTGTGGCAAACTGTGTTGTACGCTTGCCTTCGTAGATAATCTGCCATCTCTCCTCCCTAGCTCAACCGGGTAGCTCGGTCCTCCTGTCTGCAAATTTAGTTTAACCCGATTATTATAATCATGATAGTGATATGAAATATCAATAATTCGTTTTTATTCGGACTATATGATCTGTTGGTTGCTTGTATAAAATAATTACAAACTGCCACAAGAGGTGTCACATTATAATATGAGTAGCTTTTCACCCAAAATGCGAATTATACCTCGGACATTATATAATATTAAGACAATAAAGAGAGATGAAAACTATAATATGTAACTAGAGAAGGTTATATTCATACCAAAACAACGACTTCACGTGTAGCGAGAGCTAAAATGTCAGCACATGAGACTTTGTTGCGGCAGTTAGGATCTCTATCAACGGCTTGCTTTGCCTTTATCACCGTGTCGAATCCGTCTCCAGCTAATGACATGTCATCTGGATGATCTCTCTCCGACGGAGATGCTAAAACTATCGAAGCATCACATCCCTAGATATTCATATAATATAAGAAATTAAGCACCTATGATAATGTTTCGTTTGAAGAATGTATATATAAAGTAACATCTAACAATTTCTCATTCATTTAACATTTGTTAATAAAATGAATTGTTGCTTGTACGTTAGAGATTAAGAAAATGATTTGAATTCCTATATATATGTGACATATGGATACTGTTACGTACGCGAACGAAGCAATCGTGGAAGAAGAGCCGGAGAGTAGCTGGAGCGGTGACGAAAGTCTGCTGAAATTTTTGACGGACGGCGTTACGGACAATGTTTTCAACGTTCGGGCATGATCTCTGGTAGAAACCAGTCCGAAGCTGAGCAGAGACACATGAAGAAAACAGAAGAAGAGAAAATATAGAGAAGATGGCCTGGTTAGTCTTCTTCTCCATGGCTAATTATAATTTTAAGTTTTGGTTTGAAGGTAGACCCTTCTTATAGTAAATAGAAAGAGTAATTTAAATGAAGGGTGTGGTACAGTTTGGGCTATTTGAATAATGATATGATGATTAGTCCGAAGATAATGTGTAATGATATATTAAAAAAGCAAGAGAAACTGTTAGGAATGTGGATGTAACAGTCCATCTAGATATTGACAATTTGAGAGGAGGCTAAGGTGAGGCTCCGAGATCATTATTTTAATTTCTCTTTCTGTTTTCTGTTAATTATCAATTTAATCAAGCAGTTAGCTGTTAACTACTGGTCTATACTCTATACTGATGGAGGCAGTGACTGTCGATGTATATAATTGATAACACTACAAGAAAAATGTGTATCCTCCGACGAAGCTTTCCGAGAACCCCTTTTGTCAGAAAAATACTGATAGATTGCCGCGAATTTTCCGAGAACTACAGAATTTTGTTTGAATCTCATCGGAAAGTTCCGACATAAAGGTTTTGTCGGTAGTTTCTTGGAATGAGTTGTTGTAAATTTCTCGGAAACTTTATATACGCAAAAAAGTTTGTTCCCGGTAAATAATTAGAAAGTTGACAAGAATTCGTCGGAAGTCTCACGGTAAGTGTGTGGCGCGAGTCTACAGTGGCCACATACAGAATATCAATTTTTTTTTTTTTGAACACCACAGAATATCAATTTTTTTTTAGGGGTAATTCGCGAAATGACTAAGTTTGTAAAGATAATTGAGTGGATGACTATGATGTTGACACAATTAAGTAACTATCAATTGAGTCTCAATTTATCCGGTTCTACCCCCAAGTCAAACCAGTTTTCAGTCATAAAGAAATACTAGATTTTGACCCGCACACCCGTGCGGGTGTATATTTCAAAAATATATTGCTATTTATTTTTCATGTCAATATCAAAGCTGGATAAAAAAATTCAAATCTGAAGAATCAAACCAATCACGATCCAAAAAAGTAATACCAAACCCTAACCAAAATTGATTAAATATCTAAACTATCAAAATTTTAATATTTAGACAACTGAAACCATAACCAATTCGAACCAAAGTATTTTGGATATTTGTTCTGTATCCGAAAAAGATTTATATACTTATATATATTATATATATATATATAAATTATTTTTAGTTTTAATGTATATAAAAAATATCCAGAATATATATGATACTTTTAGGTTGGTTTACATACTTGAAAATATATAAAAATAGTCAAATATAAATATCTAACATAGTGGAAGTACACTCAAAACAGCAAAAATATTTAAAATAATTTTTGATTTTTGATCCAAAATTTAAACTAAACCAATTTATATGTTAAGTTTAGGTATTCTGGCATATGTTATTCAAATTATATACAATAAATTATTTTATTTATAGATTTTAGGAAATTCAAAATATATAGTGAATTTAAAAAAAAAATTAAATGGGTTATCTGAACCCGAACTGAATCCGCAAAGATCCGAATGTAATTCAAACTGAAATTTAAAAATATATGAATGAGACTGATATTTTTGATCCCAGAAATCCAAAACTCAAACAGATCTGAAACGAACCCGAATGGATATCTGAACGCCCAGCCCTAGTGATAATTCGAACTGAAGTTTAGAAATATATGAACGGGGTTGAAATCTTTGACCCCGGAAATCCGAAACTCAAACAGATTTGAAACGAATGGAATGGATACCTGAACGCCCAGCCCTAATCACTATTATGTATCCTATATATGTCATCATATAATTAATTGTATTGGTCCATCATATAAATAATCATATAATTAATAGTATTTTATATGTATAATCTTATAAATAATCATATATATTATATTCTTCAAGTTTAATGTCAAATATAAAAACTATAATTTAAGTTAGTATATGAAATTAATCTTTTTGTTGTATTTTTCTTATATATATTGAAAACATTTTTTAATAATGGTTATTGATTGTTTTGATTGTTTTTAATTTATAAAATCATTATAAATTTCTAAACCATTGGTAATTACTGTGTTTTATAAATGATTAAATGGATCGTTATTGATGACAATTTTGAATCTATATATCAACCCAAATGTTAATCTATTTGTGCAAGTATTACATTGTATATATAAAATATTCTGTAATGTAAATGCTATTATTAAAATTAAAAATACAAATGCGGTGACTCACTAACATTTGACAGGTGTTTTCTTAATGTCATGTGTATAATATATAAGATATAAAACTACAATGCACAGGATATTAAACGTACGTTTTAAGTTTTTGGTAAGTAATGTCAGAAAAAAAAAAGTTTGGTAAGTAAATCATCCAGATTTGCGGTTAGATAATAATAGTAATTTAGATTAATTATTTGTTTTAAATGCAGTGGCAGTCCTTTGTAATATTTGAGCAACTTTAAGGGGTTATAGCTAAGTGTACTTCAGTTTTAATAGTTTAGATATGTCAAAAAGAAGAAACAAGGCCACTTGCCAATTTATTAATCCATCAGAGAAATTTAATAATGAATAATTATTATTTACAAGCACATTACGTGAAAGAACTCATATCAAAGATTTTTTATAACATATTTATTTACTATATGCAGTAAAATAATTAGATAGATATGAGTTGACCAAAATAATATAAGGTGATAATTGAGGCCACATCAGACTCATATAAACCACATACGGTTCATAGCACTATACTACATGGTGGATATAGTATAGTACGTTTACATTGTACATCTAAACCATATACGATTCATAGCACTAATACAAGTAATGGAGTAAAGAGGGTGAGTTAGTGAAACCTCTTCCCATATGATAACACTAAACCCTAATCTGGAAATGTCAACCCACATCCAAGATATAAACAGTTTTTCCGTTTTCAAATAATGACATTCACTAGGTTTATAATACTATACTACATGGTGGATATAGTATAGTACTTGTATAGTGTACGGGAACTAAACTTTAGTACTCTTCAATAATTCAAGGGACTTTGGTAAAACTCTCACCCAGATGATAACACTAAACCTTAACCCGGAAATGTCAACCCACATCCGAGATATAAACAGCCTCCACCGTTTTCAAATAATGACATTCACCAGGTTCATAATACTATACTACATAATGGATATAGTATAGTACTTGTATAGTATACATAGAACTAAACTTTAGTACTTGTATTAATGAACTCGACGAAAAAGAGACATGTTGAAATTGAAGACCACGATATATTGTTCATTTTCACATAAATAATATAAAAATACAAGAGTGAGCGGAGACTATTTAAAATAGTATAGTAATCATACATAAATAGTAATCCAAAAAATATAGTAACCTTACATACTATACTATATTTTATTTAGCGCATATAGTATAGTCGGCGAGTTCATCTTCTTCACATCTTCCTCTGTTTCAGACATGGCGATCCTCTGTTTCAGACATGGTGATCTTTTGTTTCAGACATGGCGATGAATGCATTCACTGTTCTGAGGTAACTATTCTTCACCATACCATAACAATGTGACATACCATAACAATTTAAACAAATAATAAGAAAAAATTCAAGATTGACAAAATTTTAAAAAATCAAAACAGAAATTGCGACGTCACCTGTTGGTCCTATGGTGCCATCTTCTCCTCCAAACTCAATTCCGCAAGCTCAGAATCTTTGCTCCTTCCTCACCTTGAGAAGAAAGTATGTTTGTTTCGTAGATCTAAGTTGGTGTTTTTGCTCACCGTGTACGCCGTCACCGTTACTTTTCTTTACCATAATTGGTTGTCCTTTTTGTGAGAAAAAATCAATTCAAGAACAAATCAATTCAAAAACAAATCTGGGAAGAAAACTTCAATTTTTTGCAAAGTCACGAAAATCAGATACGTATGAGAGAGAGTATGGTTTTCTAAGAGCCACAAGTTATTTTTTCATTATTATTATTATTAATCTTTGTTTCTTCTTGCAGGTTTCACCGGTAATTTATGGGGGTAATATAGCTATTTTTTATAATGTCTGAGTCATGTATTGGTGAGTTAGGTATTTTAGATATAGAATTAATTTACTTTTGTTTGATGGCTGTACAATGCAATTTCCCTTTTTTTAACATTTCTATTAATTTTAAAATGACTTTATTAGTTTTATCAAACAAAAAAAATGTTTTATATTCCTCTTCTCCCTTCTTCAATCCATTTGTTTTTCAATTCTTTTAATTTTACCTTCTTCCCTTTCTCGTCTCTATCCAGTGTGAGATGTGGACTATTACAATTGTTTTGGATTTTATTTTAGTCCAGAAAGATCCATTAACAAAAAGAACAAAAATGTGATAAAGTAATTTACATTTATAAAAAGTGTATGTGGATAATCCTTACATATTTATGTATGTACGTACTACGTTGTGTAGTTCTATATATGTATCATCTATGCATGTTTATCTTTGACAACTCAATGCGCATGTTACCACTTCTCACCAACTACTTAAACAAGACGGAAAGGGGACAAGAGAATAACTCGTCTTATTTGATTTTACTAAAATGCATCTAAATTATAATTTTAGTTTTACAATAAGGACTATCATCGAAATTGACTTTAAATGATTGACTAATTAATTCATTATGTGAAATTAATGTTTTTTTATAAAATAGGCTTTAATTAGATAGTCTAGTGGCAATATGTTAATAATTGCTGATTTAGCTCTGTTCTCTTGAGATGAATATTAAATTTTGTCAGATAATTAATTTGTTTTGTTTTGAGTATCTAATTTAGTTTAACCACAAAGTCTCGTATGTATATGACAAACCAGAAAAGCCTAAATCACTAGGGTGTTCGTTAAGACGTCCAAGTCGAGAGATGTGGCAGTATGTAATGACTCATCTGATTAGTTAACTTGCACATTTACATAGCTCTTGTATAATCCCAAGTGCTTAAAAAAAATCCCAAGTGCTTATGTAACGATGATTTGTTTTTCTTGCTATGGAAGTATCCGTCTTTTCATCTTGGCACATTTTAAAATGAGTTATTAGCAATTAAATAAACACAATATATATTTTTTTTGATGTTTCATCAAAGTATAGTACTCCATATGGTTACATTTACAATATATTAAAAAATATAAAACTTCTGATTTATTTTAAATGTTCAGAGCCATAATTTTAGGAACAATTTGAATTTATGTAATCTTTGGGTCAATGTCAATCGCTGGTTGGCATCTGAATTATTTGAGCAGAGAGTTTTGAGTCTTGACGCCTCTAATCAGTCACATGGCACTTAACCATGATTAAAGGAAACGACGCCGGCTCCACCATCATCTCTTGTATTTGGGTTTCCTGTATTAACAACCACCGTAAACAATTTTTTTTTTTTAAAACCTCTCTAGAAAATTTGACCTATGAATATCCATAATCACATGATCAACTACTTTTCTAAATATGCAAACTTAATAAGATTTGGTAGAGAAAACCGATAAAATATCTTTTTCTAATTAAAATATTAGATAACACAAATATGCTCTCTTTTTTTTTAAAAAGTGCTATTATTTTTGGTTAACGATTTAATTCCATAGATTTTATCAAAAAAAAATTAAGAAGAGAAATAAACATTGACTATATCTTTATTCTTTATTTCATTAGTTTTCAAGATAGTCTTGTTTTTTTGCTTTGCATAATGATGATTTTTGGATTCTCATGATTTATTATTCCTCACACAACTAATTTTCTAAATTGACAAAACTCATACACTTAAATTAGGTATGCATATTCGTATATACCCGAGTCAATAAGACCAGAGACATATATATTTTTGAATATATTTTTCTTGTTCATATATATATGTGTGTGTGTGTCAGAAACAATTATCTAGTTTTTCCAAGTGCTAATGTGCCTATTTTAATAACGGATTAAAACGTGAACTAATATTAAAAAAAATTATTAGACAGCAATCTTAAAACTCTCTCTGACAACTTCACTCGTACATTACAACAAGTTTTTAGTTGTACGGTGAAAAAAAAAAGAAACAATCAGGCCCCTTATGAGCCATGAGCAATAATACTTCAACGTACGTTTCAGATCAGATACGGGAACAGCTGAGTCTCGACGTGATTAACCGCTCTTCAGCCATAAGTAGCCAAGACGTGTCTTCACAGCTATCTCGGGTGAGGGTTTTGTTGTTACTTCTCGTTTTTTTGTCGACGGTTGGTTAGACTTAGGGTGGTTTATGTAGTGTAGCTGATTGAGAAAACTCTTGTGTTTTATACAGAGGAGGATAGACCTCATTACTTTTTTTGTTATTAGTTGACGAGTTTCTTTATCATAATATTTGTTATTAAAAAAAAATAACTCAAAAGACAAAAGATAAAGATGAGATCATGTCCTAGGCATCATTAAAAAAAAAAAATCCGAGACTGCACTCGTTAATGGTTGCTTTGACGATTTGTTGGACTGACCTAGATACACTAATAACAAAAAAATCAATTAAAACAATTATAATAGGTCCTGAAGAAATCAAATTGCAAAAAGAAAAAAAAAGAGTCATTCATGTTGGTTTAGGTAGATATGAGGAAGGATTAAATTAAATAGATCATCGTTCAACATCTCCCGCAATGGTGGCATCTGCTTCATCTTGTCCGGCACATTCTCGTCCAACTTGTTGAAAAGTTCTATGATGTTCTCATAAATTTGATTGAAGAGAGGAAGGTTATCTAGAACCTTTGAGGATGTGAGATTTGCATTGATCTGTTCAGACAGTTGCTCGTTCTGTTTAAGAAGCTCATTGGCGGCCGCATCATGAGGAGCCGAGATTGAATTCTCAACTTTGACTCTTCCCAATTCTTTGATCCATCTACAACGCATAGCGACGTCTTTGGTGGTCTTTTCTGGAAGCTCTAACGAGATTTTTGCGTAACGTAGACAAGAAGAAACACACGAGTCCAATGGATATCTAGCAAGGGCATTCTCCAGAATAGTTTGCTCTTCAGGGGTCCATACCATGGCAATTCCTGTGTTATTTATCAACTCTGGTTTCTTCAGCGGGATATTCGAGTTACCAGAGTAGGTACTATGTTGATGAAACTCTTCGTTTGTCCACGAATTATTCTCCATCAAACACACGCTAGAACCTGAGACAAGAAAATTTAAGGTAATAGAATAAAACAAAGCTCAACAGGATTAAGTATAAAAGAAACTCTTAGCTCCTGAGGAATAAATAAACAAGTATGGTTCGGACTTAGAACTCACCCGTTAACTTATAGCTCTTACTGTGAAATAGTAGGTCTGAGTATTTATCCAGAATTAGGATTTGTTCTTTTTTTTTTTAAATTATGTTTTTGTTTCTTACACGGTTGTACTTATGGGCAAATCTGGGCTAAAGCCCACAAATCACTATATAATATCCATGAGCACCAAACATGAAACCTTTCCATTTAATTTGTTTTTCCTTTTTCAATTTAATTTGTTTTTCCTTTTTACTTTTTTTGATAATGACTAACTATTACAAGATGTGATTGAATATTTTGTTGAGATTCTTTTGCTTGATGAAAAATACATCTTATATAAACTATAGAATAGGCTAAAAACCTAATTATTTAATGTATTCTAACAGCACTTTTTATTGTAGGTTTCATCAATGTGAAAAAAAAAACTTACCTCCTTAAGATGCATTACTCTTGATATCCAGAAGTTTCCCTCCCAAGGAAATTGCTTGTAGGTCAGGTTCGAAGCAATTTTGGAATAACGAGTCTCTTCTTACCGTACAACCATATCTCTAAATTTGCTGTCTGGAGGATCAAATCCAATGCTCATATTAGAGAAGTTGATTCACTTGAAGAATGGTTTATTTATGGATTCCATCTTTTAATGAGATGAGCATCTTTGTTTGACAAAAAGGAGAAAAATATGAGCCGAGAATGGTTTGATCTCTCAGTTGCAAAAGCTAAACTTATATAGTTATATGGATCAGCGTATTGACAAAAGTAGATAGTGTAAGTAGGATCAATGTCACTTAAGTGAAACAGCTAATCAGTTTCATAACTCTCTTTCTCTCTCAATAGACAGACAAAAAGGTCAAAAGGACAAACTCAGAGGTTGTAGAAGTCATTCACTCCAAACTAGTTTGAATATATTCTTACTAGCTGTTCCACATATTACATTCTTGCTTCGGTTCCTCAACATCTCTTCTTGCGCCGGCTTATTCCCATCCTTCAAAACAATGAGAGTCTGATTATTGTATTCGAGATTAGTGTTTCAAACAGCCATAGCAATGTACTCAGGCAAACAAAAGGCTTACTAGATTAGAATAGGCAGAAGCAAGAGACACAAGTGTCGGGAACATATCAACAACAGCTATAGCAATTTCCTCCGTTACTTGAGGGACCTGCGGTTTGCAGAGAAAGTCCTCAACACCTATCAACCAAAGAAAGGCTTAGCAAGTAACCTAATCAGTACCTGCATGAGCTGAATGGCAAACACATCGCTGACCGTCATTTTCTCAAGGTCTTGACACCTTTTCACAAAACTATCAAAAGAAGGGCACGAGGCCACAACTTTGTTCTGGTCACCATTCACCCGTGACTTGTAGTATTGGTGTATTGATTTAGTGAGATCACTATAATTTCTTAGCGTATCTTTAAGCCCACTTGACCTTAACACATCAAATCCATCTAGAATCTCCGTCGTGAAACAACTAGAATCATAATATTACATGAAAACAAGCTTGGTTCTTAGTCTGTCTCAGAAAAAACATGCGTAAACAATCATATGATCTTTTGAAGTTTAGAAATATTTACGCCGTTTTGATGATTTCTGCTGCTTCAGACTGGTTTGGATCCCCTTCAAGAATGTACATCAGCTTCCTGAGTCCTGATCTCTACTTAGAATAGCCATTTAAGAAGCAACATTGAGAAACAACCTCTGAGAAATCCATGTGAGAACACACACATACACACCTGAAGTCTAAGTTTTTGGTCTCTGTAGCGACCATCTATGATTGATGAGCGCATATCATCAACGCTTTTTCTCTCAACAATAAAGTCCAGAACATACTCAGTTCCAAGATACTTATGACGAGCAATCCAGATACAATCCCCAACTGGTAATCTTCTAACCTCAATCTTGATCTCGTATCTAGAGCATATGTTTTCAATTTTTTTCCTGGATCACGTGATTAAAGAAGATATGGGTTAGTTAGTGGTATCAACAAGAACAAAAACGTAGAAAGGCTAACTCAAAGACTAATGAATCAGTATAAGTTGTTCCACGAACCCATTAGTTGCAAACTGTTCTCGATCATCCAGAATCATGATCACTTGATATACTTCCTCAAACTTCTCTCCAAATGTAAGGGGAGGAAGGCGTGGAGCATTTATAGTTCCACCTGAAGCTAACTGTGTAACCATGAAACATTAAAGAGCAAGTAGTCTTAATCACCGATCCAGTTGCTGATGGTCATAAAAGATACAGTGGTGCAGCCCTGGAATGACTGTCTCTCCCTGGATCATTTGAAGGGGCGTGGGTAGATGAATGATGATGGATATGGTCTTCTCCTCAGAGCTATGGGATGCTCTAAAGATGTTTTTCTGCTCCACAGACACAGGATCACCCTGCTTGGTGTCTAGGATGGATCACAGAGATAATCCTTGCAAACAGAGAATCAAAGACTCGATCTGTATCAAGGCTTGTGGATTGATGTGGGACACAAGAGAGATGGCTCGCCTCCTGATACTCCAAGGACACTGGTCTAGATATTACACACTAAACCAGAGATCCCAAGCTGGATATTACACACCAGCAGAATTGAGAGAAAACTCAAAACAAAGAGATGAAAAAAATGTCGATTGATTGATTCTCAAAAGCTGCGTACAGAATAAGTAGAAAAGAAAACGCCAAACTACCCTAATCCTAAACCAGAATGGTTTAGTTTAATTCTATTCCTAATCCAATTCCAAATTGGTTTATTACTGGTCTAATCCTAATTCTATTAAAACTTGGTTTAATTTAAATGAAATCAATTACACAGAAATAACATTAAACCAACAAGCTGGTTCTTCTTTGGTTTATGATAGGCCACGACTTGAACTTGATCTTTGAGTGTCTCCTGATGGTCTTTTGATCCTCCACGTGATGTTGGTCCAGCAAGAAAGCAAGTGGATCAAGATTATAGTTGCAGCTCTCCTTTTGGGCCGGAAAAGCCTTATTTCGCTTAACTTCAAATCAAACTCAATCCAAAAACTTCCTGACATGTTTTCCTGTTCTTCATACATACTTGGACGTGGGGATTGATATCCATAGCTCCTGTGAAGCTCAGCTGGTTGAATCCTTCTTGTTCAAGTTGTTTCCAGGCAGTACTAAGAGTTCTTCTCTTCTCTCTATCCAGAACCTCATAGATCATGCCAATAAGACCATGAAACTGTCCATTAAGCCAAGATTTGATCAGTTGCTTAGCTTCTCCATACATTGGATCCCATCTCTTAAGTTTGAGCCTGATCAAGATCACACCATCCCCTCCTCCTTTAAAAGGATTTGTCCTCAAATCCAAGACTTGTAAACAAATAATCCATGATCAGTTAACTCCAATGTTCCTGTCCTGGAAATCAGAAATATCATCACAATTGAGTCTCTCCAGGGTCAAACACAAAGTATTGCAACCCCTCCTCATGCCACAACAACTGCTTGGAATTCTGCTCAATATTAGTAGCTATTAAAGTAGATTGTTCCTCCATTTTGTAAAGTTTGAAGCTTACTGCTTCTCTCCATGATGATCCTACACACGTGCTGCTCATGAACATAAGACCATGTACTCTTAGTTTAACCTCTTTCTGGTCAGGTGGACGTGTGGTTTGGTCCCCATACTCATCCTCCAGTTCTGGCTTTTCTTTAACCACCACCAGTTCCTGTTTATCTCTTCTCAGCTTGTTCTGATCAGCTATGAACCTGATAAAGGACTTGTTGCCTCTGACTCTCCTTCATTCTCTCTGCAACTAGTTTGGATCACACCATTCTCTCTCCCTTTAATAAGATTTGACCACAAATCTTGTTCTCCCAGAGTGAAATGAACTCTGCAAATCAAACTTGAAGGCTGCTGCTTTCTGTTCCAGAATTTTGTGACTTTTTCTAAACACACACACAGCTTCCTCCAGGTTCCAAAATAAATTGTTGCAGACCCTGGACAACTCTCAGATGCTCCACTAAACTGAACTGAAGACATCCCACAGATCTGGTCAGTAAATCACAAGATAATGTCTTAAAGTTATCAACTTGCTCAACTATTGAAAGCACCACTTCAGGGGCTTTAGGTGTCCCTCCAAGAGCTCCATCTTCTGTTTTGTTTGGTGAGGCACGTGGTCACACTCAACTTGCGCATCCTCCTCTTGTTCCAACTGATCAGACGAGCTATCTTCTTGACAATGAATAACTAGTTCTGGTTCAGTTTGTTTGCCCTCTCCTTTGGCTGTGATTGATGACTTTTCTTTAGTAGGTTTAAGACTTCCTTCAAAGCCTTTTTTAAGGGGCTTATCTAACACCAATTTCATCTTCTGAGCCTGTTCTGGTCGTGGCTGAACATCAGGTTGCTTAGCTTCTTCATGCGGCTTTAGATCAGCAGGTTTCCTTCTCTTACTATCTGGTCTTGTTGGTTCAATTACTATCAAACCCTGGAAAGCTTGAAGCAAGTTTTGTCTCAGGTCTTCTTGGAATTGTTGGCTATGAAAATAGTCATGTGGTGCCCTTCTCGTTGCTTCCTGGACAAGTTGATACTCTCTCTCAAGCTCAGCCTGCTCCTTGATTCTTCTCATCTCTTGCCAATACTCTCTTTTTGCTTTGGGTACAGATCTCTCCCTAAGGTTTCTGTTCCTCTCAATAGAAGACATTGTAGATCTGATGGTAATTGATAGATTTCGTGATTTCAGAATAAGAACACAAACCCTAACCTTCAAGAGGCTCTGATACACTTGGTGCAGCCCTGGAATGACTGTCTCTCCTGGATCACTTGAAGGGGCGTGGTAGATGAATGATGATGGATATGGTCTTCTCCTCAGAGCTATGGGATGCTCTAAAGATGTTTTTCTGCTCCACAGACACAGGATCACCCTGCTTGGTGTCTAGGATGGATCACAGAGATAATCCTTGCAAACAGAGAATCAAAGACTCGATCTGTATCAAGGCTTGTGGATTGATGTGGGACACAAGAGAGATGGCTCGCCTCCTGATACTCCAAGGACACTGGTCTAGATATTACACACTAAACCAGAGATCCCAAGCTGGATATTACACACCAGCAGAATTGAGAGAAAACTCAAAACAAAGAGATGAAAAAATGTCGATTGATTGATTCTCAAAAGCTGCGTACAGAATAAGTAGAAAGAAAACGCCAAACTACCCTAATCCTAACCAGAATGGTTTAGTTAATTCTATTCCTAATCCAATTCCAAATTGGTTTATTACTGGTAATCCTAATTCTATTAAAACTTGGTTTAATTTAAATGAAATCAATTACACAGAAATAACATTAAACCAACAAGCTGGTTCTTCTTTTGGTTTATGATAGGCCACGACTTGAACTTGATCTTTGAGTGTCTCCTGATGGTCTTTTGATCCTCCACGTGATGTTGGTCCAGCAAGAAAGCAAGTGGATCAAGATTATAGTTGCAGCTCTCCTTTTGGGCCGGAAAAGCCTTATTTCGCTTAACTTCAAATCAAACTCAATCCAAAAACTTCTGACATGTTTTCCTTGTTCTTCATACATACTTGGACGTGGGGATGATATCCATAGCTCCTGTGAAGCTCAGCTGGTTGAATCCTTCTTGTTCAAGTTGTTTCCAGGCAGTACTAAGAGTTCTTCTCTTCTCTCTATCCAGAACCTCATAGATCATGCCAATAAGACCATGAAACTGTCCATTAAGCCAGATTTGATCAGTTGCTTAGCTTCTCCCATACATTGGATCCCATCTCTTAAGTTTGAGCCTGATCAAGATCACACCTACAGCTAACAATCTAGTGAACGCAAATGGGTTACATACAGAAGATGAGCAGTCTTTGAAGGCATGACTAGAACTGGATGAACGTGGAGTTAAGGTGTATCCATCACTGGAAGAGCGAAATTTCTTAAAAAGAGACCTCTCAAGATCAACGTGACCTGTCAATTTGTGGCCAAGACTTTGTGAAATGTCACGGACACAACAGTAAAGGATATTATGGTTGTTAAAAACCATACAAGTTTGTGCTCTTGAAGTCCTGCTGAAAATGTTCCTTGGATTTTGGATGAGTATATGGCTGTGCAATATCCATTTCATCATCGGTTAAGATGTCAACTTCACCTATAAATTTATAGCCACGAATTATTAATAAGAATAAAACAGACACATTAGTAAGGATATTAGAAGAACATAGGGCTTGCTAAAGACCATACAAGTTTGTGCTCTTGAAGTTCCTGCTGAAGAATCTGCCTTGGATCTTACATGGGCATGTGTTTGTGCAATATCTATTTCATCATTAATGGACAATCCAGATCGCATAATACATTCATCTGCTACTTCTCGACCTTGGACTGTCAGCTGTACCTAAGAAAATAAACAATACTCATTCTTACATCTCCTACACAAGGAAGAAAGGTTTAGAAAAAGAGTTTTTTACTTTGCTGGGTTGCTATATTTAATCACTAATCCCTTATGTATAAGCGTCGTCATGCAGCTCCATCCACTATAATACTCTCTCTTAGAGAGGCCAAGACCTATTTCCCTTTTCCTTTCTCTGGCCTAAACCATCCACAAGAATGGTAAGAGGAAGAGATACATTGATATTTGAGTTCAAAATGAGAGAGTGGGAACATGTTTGAGATTCATACGCGATAGAAGCGTGCGAGAGCCCACTTGCGTCAGTAGCATCAATAAGGTCTTGTTTACGCATGAAATCTTTCACATTCTGAGTCCCTCTGGTAAAAAAAAAAACATAACGTTCCTGAAGAAGGGTTTACAGAAAGGAGTGTAGATTTGTGAGGTAAATGAACATCGAGAGTTAACCTGTGCAGTGTTATTAGTAATCCATAAGCAGCAGAGTTTCTTTGGGAAATGTAACGTTTTCTCTCCTTGGCCTTTTGCACTGAAGAGAAAAGAAAAACACGACAATTGATTATACATGTGGTGGGAAATGCGATTTTAATATGAAGTAGACACTAACCATTACCGGAACTTGCAGTTCCATATCAAAGTATCCTTTCATGAGCGTAAGCATCCACTTTCCGAAGCCCCTGTGCAACACATCCAGACCAAATATCGAGAAATCAAACACTTGTGTGACCAAACATCAAGAACAGGACACTTGTGTGGATACAAGCAAAGCCACTCTGTCTTTTCCAAAGCCAAACAAGAACAGTAGAGTCCAATAGAGAGAAGAGAAGAAACATACTTGATATGAAACAAGTCTTTGAGTGTGCTAATGGGATCTTTGGAGTCGCAGACATTTCTATACGCCTTAACAAATGTCCTCTCCATATTTACCGACAAGCTCGGGCTTATCTACCTGTTCTCGCTTCTTCTGTAACAAGTAATCTACTAAACATTGTTTTTCTCGACACACTACCCTTCTCTCATCATCCATCACTACCCACTTCCGAAGAGTTTTAATCTATCAGAACTCAGAAGATCATCAAACCCCTCGTTTGTTTTAAGCGCATATGCTCTCTCGCAAAGGCTTCACCTTTTTGTTCCCGCTTTTAGCCCTTCTCTTGAGAATTTCAAATATTGAGGGTCAATGACGTTGTGACGTGACGAGTCAGTGGCCTCCGTCTGATACAGAGACTTTTGCTTGTTTGGTTATGAATTGTCACATCCTAAATAAAACCTTCTACTCCTAGACTACTGTGCAATCACGATGTGACCTAGTTATTTATTTTACTTTCGTATTATAATGGGAA
>NC_079512.1:40100143-40116252 GCF_000801105.2 Raphanus sativus
TATCCATGTCTTTTCGTCACCGTGATGTAATCGATCTAGTTAACAACATTAAGAATGAAAGGACCCTGTGATTATTCTAACTGTTTTATGGAAACAAATTCTTAATTGTTAAAAAGTAAATGAGAAATTAGGATCCAAAACTTTATAATTTTAAATATATTTCTAAATTTCGAGGTTATAATTTCGTTAAATATATATAAAGTTATAAACAGAGCTATTAACTTTTAAAACTACATCATTATTTTATTCATTATTATTGAAAATACAGTTTAGAAATAATTTGAGACCACTAGATCAATATAGTTTATTGTCCAAAATTTAAGACATGTATATAATTACTTAGTCTTATTAACCAAAAGAAATGGCCCTCACCGAAACATACATAAGAAAACGTGGGAAAACAATCGTTGTGTGGTTTTCCCGACCGCACGATAAAACTTCAACCAATAAATATAACTTTTTTTTTAACAACAACGATTGTATACAAAATGAAAGAATTTAAATAAAACGCAAGAACAACTTCTTTTGGTATGAGTTTTTTTTTTGTGAGCTATACAAATGGATCATATTCAATAAGGCCTCACCCCGAGAAAATTCCCCGGTGGAAAGTAATTGCAAGCGAATAACACACCGAGTCCGCCATTGCAAGTAACTTGAGCGCAGCCAATCGTCTGCGTATTCTTCCACACAATCTGCGTGTAATGGCCACACATCTGGGCAGTACACGAGTTAGAGTAATAGTTATAGCTTCTTGCTTCCGACAACCATCCATTAGCGGCTTGAACCGGGCTCCATTTTTTGCCTGAGCCCCAGAATAGATTCTCACCGTATGGTCCGTTTGAATGGATCAAGGCGCAGTCACGACGTCTCTGGTTGGCCCACCATTGCGCGTAACGGGCTAGTTTTGGGTCCCATCTTAGCGGTTTGAGCCTCAGACGAGCTCTTGCTGCGTTTTGTGGAGCCATGAATTGTTGTTGGTAGTTTGCAGCATCAACGCAATGAAAACATGCTACGAGTAGTAGTAGGAGAGCCGCGATTGCAGCCGAAACACCATTAATGTGTTTAGAAGGAGCCATTGCGGGCAGGTGAAGCTTGTACTAATGGTGTTTACTTTGGTTTTATATAAGCTTCTAATCGTGAAGGGAAATTTTGTTTTAATGATTTTTTAGTGATATGTATTTATTTTATATACTAAAAAGAAGGTTTCAGTGATAAAATTTCAACTCTGTTATTAGTGGTGTACATGTTCGATTATGATAGCCACATTTGGATTGGTTTTGAACTCTTAGAGCATCTTCAACCCATTGCTATATTCACCTCTAAATGCTATAATAGAGTAAAAAGTGCTCCAATCCATTGCTATATCCACCTCTATAATAGAGAAATGCTATTTTTTCTCTATTATAGAGGCATACTTTTTTTATTTCAAAACAGTCCTTTTATTTTTAAATTTTTATAATTACATCAAAAATAATTATTTTTATAAGAAAATATAGTTTTTATAAACATAAAATGACACTTTTATTTACCTAACAATCTTTTTAGTAAAACTTTTGTTTAAACAAAATTATAACTGTATGAAAATCTTATAAAATTAAAATTGAATAGGGTTGATTTGCAACTTTTAAAAATAAAAGGTACTTGTTATAAAATAAAAATAGAATCTTGTGAGAATATTCCTTTTTAGAGGTAAAAATAGAGGAATACATTAGAGAGAAACACATCTCTATTTTAGAGATCCTCTATTTTAGAAGTAGAAATAAGGAAATACATTGGAGATGGTCTTAGATTTTGTAATTAACTAAGCATTTTTTGAACAAAAAAAACTCAGCATTTATTATAGTGGTTTATATATGCTTAACGTATATTTTATGCATAGTAGGTAGGTTATATATTAATATTGTAGACTACCCCAAAAAAAGTCTTGGGAGGCGAGATGATTTAATGTAAAGAACTGTTCGTTAATGTATAATAATTATTTAGATAATCGATAATTGATTTTTTTTAACTTAAGTCAGCCGGCAATATTTAGAAATAAAGTTATGTTTTAATTTATTGTTACCATTTGACATTTTATATTATAAGTTTCAAAGTGGTCTCATTAGACCTGGTTGGAGTTATGTAGGCTCCAAAATGCAAATGAGATAAAACGCCTGAAAAGCCCACATAGTGCAACAAAAGGATAACTCTAATGCACTAAATGTTCAACTATGAACATTATATTCTATGCTCTTTTGTTTTGCTAACATTTGGTGCATTATATTAAAAAGTGGCAAGACTTTGTTACAAACACTCTAGTGCTTTCCCATTCCTAAATCCCCAAACTAAAAATCCCATGACTTCAATCAAAAGAGTAACGTGATGAAATAGCATTAGCAAAGCCCAAAAGAGCGAAGGTGAACGGAGGGATAATGGGCTTAAGGCCCACAATAAAACAGCACAGTAAAAGTCTTGCGGCCCACTAAAAGTTGTTGTCTCTTAACGAGAATCTGAAGAGCTGCAGAAGGTAATGACGAGGCTTATAACGGTCGCCGATCATCCTTTTCAACCTGAAGCTAACCACAGTTGCATGATGGTACTGGAGAAGTATCCGTTGATATCCCTAAAAGAAGAGATCCTATTTTTGATCACTGCTTTAATTGATGAAAGGATTGCATAAGTACAATTAATTGAAAGAAAGTTTTATTATTGTATAAGTAACGATTGTCGGAGTCACACGTGGCGTCATGGCCCTAGCATGTTGGTGGCTCGATGGTGTCCCTGTGCTGTTTTCCTCGAGGAGAAAATGTTTGTATTTGACGGTTGCGGGGAAGATGATACTTGGATGGAAGTATTGGACATGAAGTCTAAGACTTGGAGCCCTTTGCTTAGACATAGAGATGCTCATGCTGTGCTGGAAGGGGAGTGGATAAATACCGTTGTGCTTCAAGGAAAGATTTACGTAATTACTAAAATAAACTACTATGCTTATGAACAAAAGGAAGGTACGTGGGAAGTCGTGGAAATCCAGGAAATCCACGATAGTAGCTTGGGGTATCTAGGCAAATGGTCTGTGAGTGTGATAGAGGGTGTAATGTATAGTTATTCATACTACTCCAGTAAATCTAGTCTGGTATGATTCCAAATGTAAAAAATGGATAGACGTCAAGGTCGCGAATTTTGAACTATAGATGACTGGTGTAAGGTTAAAATACTCAACCACGGTGGGAAACTTTTAGTTATGTGGCTCTACAGTTATGAGGAAGGCGACGGGATATTGGAATGGAAAATTAAGTGCGCGAAAATCGTCTTAGAGAAGCGCCACACGGAAATGAGGTTTGGGGTGAGATCGAATGGCCTGTTACTGATCTTAAGCTGGCCGAGTGTTTGAACAAGTTGATGTTACTAGTCGTTGTATTCTCTGAAATGAGCATGTTAACTTTATGGTCTCTCATGAGAATAGTTTGGGATCTATTTTATATTATATGCATCATTATTTGTCACAATACATTATATTAAGTTGTAATGCTTTAAAAACATTTTCTTAAAGCATAGTATACTTCAACAACGAACATATTTCAAACTGAGTACATGAAACTTTCACTAAAAAAATAACATCCTAAAATTTTCAAGAAATGCGCTCTCTTTTACCACAGTTAACAATTTCCTTACTGTTATAACGCAATGGACCCGAATTTAAGGATACTTCAATGTGTATGACTTACTGTTACATTTTAGGTGGGCTACGTTCGATATTAATAAAACACAGCCGAACTTCTCTATAGGCGGTGCTCAAGAGTCGAAACCGCGTTGACACATCAAAACATTGGAACCAGACAATTTGAAACAATAATGAAATAAATATTTTAATTGGATTCGTTCTGCAACAGCCAACAACGGATCAAAACATTGGAACCAGACAATTTGAAACAATAATGAAATAAATACATTAGTGCATTATTAGAAAGCTGATGCGCTGAGACAAAAGCACATGCACCATTAATGATCAACTCCATGAAACTTCCATCTCTCTATCTCTTTGGTTTCATTCCAAGCAGCTATATAAACCAATGTCACATACCTCAGTTTACATCAACAATAGACATCAGATATCTACAAATTAAAATGAAGTTTTCTTACGGTACAAGGTTCGCTTTCTTGGCTCTCTTCCTCTTTGCGCTACAATCTGTGTGCGTCTATGCGGGTAGCTTCCACAAAGACGTTCAGATACATTGGGGTGATGGCCGTGGAAAGATTCACGACAATGAAGGAAAACTTCTTTCTCTTTCCCTTGACAAATCCTCCGGATCCGGTTTTCAATCCAATCAAGAGTTTCTTTATGGCAAAGCTGAGGTTCAAATGAAGCTTGTCCCTGGTAACTCTGCTGGAACTGTCACAACTTTCTATGTAAGTAACACATTATTTCTAAGCATTCTTGTCACTTTTTGTTATACACTTGTTTACATATGGTTATTGAGTGTGTTGGTGTTTTATGATGACTTCGTGTAGCTTAAAGCGCCTGGAACTATGTGGGATGAGATCGATTTCGAGTTCTTGGGAAACATAAGTGGTCATCCTGTTACACTTCATACTAATGTTTACACAAAAGGCACAGGAGACAAAGAACAACAGTTTCATTTATGGTTCGACCCAACCGCTGGCTTTCACACTTACTGCATCACATGGAATCCCCAAAGGATTATGTAAGCCCCTCCTTTGATCCCTTATAGTCTCATATGTTTTGAGGTTATGTGTTCATGAATCAATATTCTCTCCCTTTCTTCTTTTTCAGCTTTACCGTAGATGGCATTCCAATTAGAGAATTCAGGAACTCTGAGCCTATTGGAATTCCATTCCCAAAAGACCAACCAATGAGAGTCTACGCGAGCCTTTGGGAGGCCGAGCATTGGGCTACAAGAGGAGGATTAGAGAAAACAGATTGGTCCAAAGCTCCTTTTACTGCTTTCTATAGAAATTACAATGTGGAAGGATGTGTTTGGGCTAATGGAAAATCATCTTGCCCGGCGAATTCCCCATGGTTCACTCAGAAACTGGACCAGAGCGGCATAGATAAAGTGAAATGGGCGCAGAGTAAGTACATGGTCTATAACTATTGCACCGATACAAAGAGGTTTCCTAAAGGTGTTCCTAAAGTGTGCACTTAAACTATTGATTCTTTGATTCGTCAATAAGTTACTGGCATTGTCTTTATAATTCAAATGTTTTATTTATTCTGTTTCATTCATTTGTTTCTCATGTACGTGTGTGTGCTGGTGTATGTACAAGATTTTTAAATTAAATAAGTGAATAATAAATTATGAAAACAATGGTTTTCGTTACCTAAACTTAACTGGATTCACTTCATTTGTGAAAAAAAAAATTATTGAGAGCACTGATAAATTCATTACACAACAATTCTTGGGAAGCACATAAACAAATAATTAAAAAAAAAAAGCTTTCTAGATGGATGAGCTGGCCGGACTGTCCAAGTTTTAACATACACTAGATTACGATCCGCGCTTTTTGGAAGCGCAGAATATTTTACGATGAAAATTTTTACTAATACCTTAACAAATATTTTGGTAACTTTTAAAGAGTATATTTAAAATATTTTTACATTTAAATCAGTGTTTCTAAATTCAACCTGATTGTGATTATACCGGTTAATCCGGAGATCTTACAATTCAATTTAGGTTTTTAAAATATTCATATTAACAAAAATCACTAAAATTCGAGACTAACTGATTGAACTGATGGATGACCAATATGTAATCTAATTTGATTTAAATCGTAATAGTTTCATAATTTGTAATCTTATAATCCAAATTTTAAAGTTCATTATTTTGCAATTTATGAAATTATGATGTTTCTACAGATTTTTTTTTTTTGAGAAAGTGTTTCTACAAAATTTTAAAGAGAAAATAATAGATATAAAATATTAAGATTAATTATTTTATTGTTTAGAAACATTGATAGTAGTATAAAATATATTGTTTGGAAACATTGATAGTAGTAAGAAATAAGTATATTGTTTGAAAACATGGATAGTAGTATAAAAAAGGAACATTAATGATTTAATGTAGGTTTAACTATAAAGTATAAATATGTATTTAATTTAAAAATTTACAAAATAAATGTTAAGTCCAACCGAATATTTCTGTTTTAATAAGATAGATTTCTGTTTCCATCCAGAAAATGCATGCGGTCTGATGTAACTTAGATTTCTTTTTTTCTCCGTCAAATATTATCATTCCAACATAAAATACAAGAGATCATACAAACCGAAAGCCCATAAGAAATATGGGAAATGTAACTTGATTTCTAACTGAGGAAATATGGTATCATTTTTGTTTACGCACAATGAAGTAGAAACAAAACAATTTAGCCAAAAGTAATGTGTCTCTTAAGTCTTAACGTGTGGGGGAAGGTGATGATTTTGTAAACTCGAAGTCAAAATCGTATCATGAGCTTTCGTGTTGTTTATATGGCCAGGCTACAATACATGTACATGATTATGTTAGAATTATTTTTTTTTTTGAAAAAATGTTAGAATTAATTAGTATTTGGTATGATAGTTTGTCAACGCAGCTAGGGACTAGTTTCTCAAACTAATTTCATATATACTAATAAAATTACGCGTCAGAGCTTATGTAATAAAATCCAGTTAACTAAATTATATTCCCTGTAACGTTATATTAATCGTCCAAGCTTTTGTTATTATATTTACCCAACAAAGTGAATATCTTATGTTTTTTACTTTAGCTAGTGGTTCTAACCATTAAAAGAGTAAAATATATCTATTTCTATATAGTAATATATTTTTATGCAACATTTAAAATGTGGAATATACCACGCTTTTATCATAAATCATGGTGAAATTGAAGTTGCGGAAAAGTATAAAAGTGGAAATTGTCATAATGCAAATAATAATGTATTCGAACCCTCTACGCGGCCGGGAGGGTTTGCGCGCAGGTCAAAAGTCGAAGCCGCGTTGACGAAATGATTTCGGTATATTCAGAACGCGCGGCGGGACCAGCATGTGATATACAAATTGTCCAAATACATTATATTTTATTCAATTATCTTGTAACAACCAACAATAGGTCGAATGCGCCAACTAGAATACAGCACAATATCAATAATCAAACCCATGAAACTTCCCTCTCTTTTTCCTTTGCCATTTTCCAGCAGCTATATAAACTCATGTCACTTATCTCAATTTTCCACCAACAAAAACATTCGAGATACAATACTACTCAAGAAATATATAATATGAAGTTTTCTTGTGGTACAAGATTCGCGTTCTTGGTTCTCTTTCTAATTGCAGCACAATCTGCGGCCGTATATGCGGGTAGCTTCCATAAAGACGTTCAGATACATTGGGGTGATGGCCGCGGAAAGGTTCGCGACAGAGATGGAAAGCTTCTTTCTCTCTCGCTCGACAAATCATCTGGTTCGGGTTTTCAGTCTAATCAGGAGTTTCTCTATGGCAAAGCCGAGGTTCAGATGAAACTTGTCGCCGGTAACTCTGCTGGAACAGTTACAACATTCTACGTAAGTAAACATACCATTTCAAAAAAAAAAAATACCATTTCAAAGTATCTTTGGTCATCTTTTCCTAAGGCCATATTACATACAATTGATGAATATGTTGGTGTTTATGATGACTTTGTGTAGCTTAAAGCGCCAGGTACCATGTGGGATGAGATCGATTTTGAGTTCTTGGGAAACATAAGTGGTCATCCGTATACTCTCCATACGAATGTTTACACACAAGGGTCTGGAGACAAAGAACAACAATTTCATTTGTGGTTCGACCCAACAAAGAACTTTCACACTTACTGCATCACATGGAACCCCCAAAGGATTATGTAAGCAGATCATTCCATCCTTTGTCCATTAATATTATATGTTTTGAGGCTATATATAATCTCATCAGCCTATACTTTGTTATTGTTAATAAACTTCTCTTAGATGTTATTCTAGGTTTCAATACATTTTTTTCTATGTGGGATTCTTGATAGTTTTCTTTTGTTTCCTCTTTTTCAGTTTCACGGTTGATGGCATTCCTATTAGAGAGTTCAAGAACTCTGAGTCAATTGGTGTTCCATTCCCAAAGAACCAACCAATGAGGCTCTACGCGAGCCTTTGGGAAGCAGAGCATTGGGCCACAAGGGGAGGATTAGAGAAAACAGATTGGTCAAAAGCTCCTTTTACTGCTTTCTACAGAAACTACAATGTGGAAGGATGTGTTTGGGCTAATGGAAAATCATCTTGCCCCGCAAACTCCCCATGGTTCACTCAGAAACTCGATCAGGGAGGTGTGGATAAGATGAAATGGGCGCAGAGTAAGTACATGATCTATAACTATTGCACCGATACAAAGAGGTTTCCTAAAGGTGTTCCTGCAGTGTGCACTTAAATTATCGATTCATTGGTTCGTGAATGAGTTACTTGGCATCATCTTTGTAACTCAAATGAGTTTTATTTATTGTTTTTCATTCATTTGTTGCTCATTTATGTGTACGTGGTGTTTTGTGTAAGATTTTGCAAGTAATAACAAATAATAAATCATGGAAACAAAAGTTTTCGCTACTACAACTTTATGATTTCACTGGAGTTGTAAAGTTATTAGACATTTAGAGAGGTTCAAAATCTAGTAGAATACTTGGGAAGAACGTAAATAACTTATTTTAGTGTTGGTTTCAAGTTTGGTCGTAGAAATTGCTTTGCTTAGTAAGACGATAAAAGTGGTATAAACTTTTTACATAATAACAAGTGTATTAGATGACAAAAACATCATAATAGAGTATATCAAGAAGACTTCTACGAAGAGAAGATCCATTAGAGAGATCGAGAATGCCGATTATATCATGCACAAGAGTAAAGAGACATTATGATGGAGAAGATGAATGAATCAATCCAAATTATTTTTGGGGCTCAGGCAATCTAAGTCTTTTGTGTCTTAGCACTGATTTGAAGTTAGTGTCACAAAAAGGATAAGAAACCTTTTGGTTAAAGACAATTTCCAAGGTTCACTTTATTTTCTTCTTAGAATAATTTTATATCCCCTCTGAATACAATGTTTGATATTCTAACTATTTCACATATATTAAAACAATAAACATATTATTCTATTTATTAATTTTTGGTTTTATTATAAAGTTTTACCCACTTATATTTTTACATTTTATTCTAATTAGGTTTAAAGACAAGTATATTAACTACGCTCTAAAACATCAATCTTTCAAATATAATAACAAAATCTAAAACATCAATCATTGTATACTGTAAGAGGTAATAAATTGAGTTTCACTTCAATATTACTCTATTTCATATTAAAAAATTGATGAAAAAGTATACAATAAAATATTTTATTTATTGAATAAATATATATTTACTCTATTATAGAAATATGATTAGAATTTTACTTCAGATTCTATATCAAACTGAATGTTCACATAAAACTGTTTTTTCACAGTAAATAACTTTTTTATACAGTAATATTTAAATTACGATTAACTTAACGCTGTGAGTTTATATGAATTTTTTTTAGTGTAATTATTTAAGCATTATGGGTAGCATAGTTGATTTTTAGTCCGTAGTGAAGGAACAAAAATATGGACAAAAGAAAAATTGTTGATGATTATCCAGTGAGGTTGTTATCGAAACAAGTGGATAATAAAAATGCTGATAATCATGAGGATTAGAGTTCAGAAAAGTGATCATAGTACCATTATTAATAAATAACTACTGGCAATAACCTGGTGCGAAAAGGACATAGAGACCTACAAGACAACCCAAAACAATTGATGTCGGTTGCTAATTACGCTTATCCATTGAGATCAGCTGGTTTATGAAAATGACTTTCGGGCAATTCTTTTAGTTGAAAACATATGAAGTTATTTGGTTAGGCACAATATGTTCGGTAACAATGTATATGGATGGTTTAGTTGGTTCTAAATAATTGTGTGGTCGTGAGGTGAGAGTACATCTCTCTCCCTTTTATAGTTTTGCATGCATTGACGAATCTATCGTTATCACTCATCAGTCTCATTTCCGTGACACTTGACCAATAGAGAAAATTCAAGAACAAAAAATATCATGTTATAATATTGCGAAATTTCATAATTTAGTAGACAGTATTAGTAACTCTAACCCATCGGCAATCGCGCATTAGACTATTAATTAGCACAAAGAATTAGTTCTATTGTGTTCTGGTTCGATTCACGATTAAAAATGCTTATACAATGTTATAAAATAACAAAAGCTAATCCTGAACTTGAAGAGAGATTAAGGATTGGTCTAAACTCCTGTTTGGTTAACAAAGAAAAGATCGTAACTCTTTTTTTCTTTTTTTGAAAAGATCGTAACTCTAAAATATGACCTTCAGAATATTATATTATAATGTTCAAAAAATATTCTGAAAATATCTAATCGCTTAAACGTGCAATGGGATGATAAACGTTCTACAACATACACATACTTATGATTTTAAGTTAACCCCGTCTATATTGCTTGTTAGTGAAGAGAAAAATTAAATTACTTATCATTCCCGAAATAAATCACCATTCACGATGAATAATTTTTCCTTACACATTTTTCTCATTCTTTTTAGAAGAATATAGAATAAAATTATATTTTGTTAAATTTAATAAAAAACAAATATTAACTTTCATTTCTACTATTTTATTTTTTACATTCATTTTTTATTTGTTTCTTTTGTTCCCAAAAAAATCTTTCGTACATATCCAAAATACATAAAGTTTATTTTTGGATTACAAAAGATATATACACTGAATCAATAAATCGATTTAGTACAACTTACAACTATGATATTCTCAAAAAAATTAGGAATTAATTAGTAAATGAAATACTCCTTTTGTTTTTCTTAGTTGATATTTAAAGTTTTTGATTATAGATTAAGAAAATTTAAAACTTTTTATAATTTAAATTGGTCACGTAATAATATTATTAAATAAAATTATTTTAACCAATAACAATATTGATTAGTCATAAAAATCAAAGAATATTAATTTTGAAACAAAAAAATCTTAAATTTCAATTATTATGAAACAAATGGAGTAAATTCTTAAGTCAGCCCAAACAATATGGTCATTCAGAAATTTGAAATATGTAATTCAGTGAAGACTATATATAACTTTTCTAAAAATTAATTCGTGCCTGCAACATTTATGGAAGCCGAAATTGACTAGACCATACATAGTTGTCCGAGATATGGGTTCGTTAAAATGAAATATATATGGTTTAGTTGAACTAACAATAAGATTAGGATCCCTGATAAAGAGTTATGATGAGCCATTACACTAAGAAAATTGAAATATATATGGTTGTTGTACAAACAGTGAGATTAGGCCCCCTGATTAAGAATTATGATGAGCCATTACATTAAGAAAATTGAAATATATATGGTTGAGTTGAACTAACAGTGAGATTAGACCCCCTGATTAAGGGCATCTCCAACCCAACTTCATTTTTAACTCTAAAATGGAGTAAAAGTGATTATGGAGTAACATATGCTCCAACCCAACTCCATATCTTACTCCATTTTGAAGTTTACTCCATAAATGGAGTAATCTATTTTTTGTTTGTTCATAACTCCATTATGGAGTGAAAAATGGAGTATGGTTGGAGCAATTTTACTCCATATTTAATTTTACTCCATTTTAGAGAAAAAAATGGAGTTTTACATTGGAGATGCTCTAAGAATTATGATGAGCCATTACACTAAAAAATTAATTTCGTAATGCTACAGCTGTAAAGGTTAGTGAGACCAAGTTGACGTTTGGTTAGGCGGTCCAAATCAAAATTTCCGTGTCAAGAAAATTCATCCAATGAATTATATTTATATGTACATAACTTCCTGTAATAGTGTTCGCTTTAATTACGTAGCTATCCTATCTTGATTCTTATGGTCCATAGACTCCATACTATTACATACTCAAAACTCCAAAGTATGTATGCGTATTTAAAACCAAACTGTCTTTTGTTTTTACCTCAAATCTGTCGGCATAACAATGAAATTAAACTGTCTTATGTTTGACATGTTTATATTATATTAGTGGACTTCATAAATTGATTCATGCTCTCTACAAGAGAATTCGTAACACCTTTAAGTGGTGGTTCTTTAGCCTTAAAATAAAGTGGTGCTCAAGTCTGTGGACTGTGATATGAATATTATTTTTTTGTGATATGAATAGTTTTACATTCAACCTAATGGCCATGTTCGACATGCCATATTTTACCCGAGAAGAAGGGTAAAATATAAAATATTATGGCAAGTTTTCATCAGGATATGATTTCCAGAGTTGGATGTTCCTCGTCGACCTACATGCATACATTTAAGGTTTAACTTGTTGATAATGTATAGTTTTACAATATTATTTGGCAACGATGTGAAAACTCAATAGTGTGATTTTTTTGGGGAAAATTGACCATTTGTTAGTATTTTTGGTGTGAAAGCAGAAGACAAAGTTAACAAAAAATCAGAAATACCAAACGTTGCTTGTTCATGCAAATGAACAAATGAGGATGAAATAGTTTTGGTGCTTGAAGAAAATAGCATTTGAGTCTGGACCACTCATATTCATTAGTCATTTCCAATAAATATCAGTAGTTGTCCTCATAGACAGGCATTAAATTTATTTTGTTTGTGGTTTCCTCAACTTATTTCTACCTGAACTATGGACTAATAGGTGTTTTAATTTGCCATATGTGTATTCCAATTAGTAATGTGTATTATATTATTATATATACATTTTGTAACTATCATTTTATTGAGAGAAAACTTGAATTAGACCTATAGGTATAGTTTTTTTTACTAAAATAAATGGTTAAACCGGGTCTATTAAAAACACAGACCTAACCCCGGGTGAAAGTACAGCCCACGGATAAATCCTCTCATAGGCATTCAAATGAATCGAAAACAATAACTCATATCCGTATGGCCAGCGAGGTTCGAACCAGGGTTCGTCTTATTGAGTTTGTTTCTTTCAAACGCCACTGGACTACCGCCAATGGTTAAAAGTAAATAATATACGTATAGTTGCACATCGTGATTTCTAACTTTTCATTTCTTTGCAATGGAACATCTTTATTGAGTCCTTTCATTAATTAGTGACCAACCAAAAGAAATTGACATTTTTCATTAACAAGAGAAAGAAGAAGAAGAAAACGTGTATATGCTCCTACTTGCAACTTTGCTAACGCAACCAAACCTTTAACCCATACAACTAAACTCATACTTTTTGTCGTTGCGTCTACGCTCCATTCACATAATAACGATATATACTTTTTAATCACACCAGATAATAGTATCGGTTGCCAGGAAAATATGTACAATCGAAAAGTTCGAATTGAGAATTGAAACAAGTTTTATTCAAGAAAAAAAAATTATATAAGAAACATGGTCTACTTACGACCCAATAACTGGACACAAAGTCTTATAACTACAACAAAGAATATCATAATATGTATTTCAAGAAAAAGATATGCCTAATACATATTCTCCTCAAATTTCAACTAAATTCGATTAACTGAAGTGGAACAATTCCACACGTAATATCCCTCTAGACCACTTATCTTTTTCCTCCCTCCTCCCACTAGACAGGCCTCTGCGTGGTGAATGAAGATATACAAACAACTTCGAATTTAGAAATCCGTGTAAAATATATACAAAAACATGCAACCAATTATATAGCAAACGATTACTTAAATATTTCTTAAAACTAAAAGTCAAAACTGGCAAACAAAGAAAATATCAAAGAAAGTACTCAGGTACTGTTAATCAAAGGGAAAAGTTAATACTAGCACTTATCAATACAAGACTTTATAGAAAAGCAGATATAAATTCATTATTTTGTAGTCTTCTCAAACATACTCTTAAAGAATGAAACAACATGTTTCTAACAATATGACCATGTTTATATACATATAACATATTTTAATTAAGGATGCTAAGATAACCTGTTCACCAAATGATGGAAGTACTCGAGAGTCCAGCTGTAATACATCTTGCATGCAGTGTCTTGATATTTAGCCTCTTTTGTTCTCACCCACTCTCCTCTTAGCATTACTTATTATTCTCCACCCACTATATATACCTCTTTCTCTTCTCCTCTCTTCCTCACATTCCTCACCGAACTCCAAACACATACACCCACACGTACGCACACACAACAATGTCTCCTTTCAAAATATTATTATTCACAGCTCTCCTCGCGGCGGCGTTTTCAGCCTCCACCGCTGACTTCAACAGCGACGTCAACGTGGCTTGGGGAAACGGCCGTGGGAAGATACTCAACAACGGCCAGCTTCTTACTCTCACCTTAGACAAATCATCTGGTTCTGGTTTTCAATCCAAAACAGAGTATTTGTTTGGTAAGATTGATATGCAGATTAAGCTTGTTCCTGGTAACTCAGCAGGCACAGTCACAACTTTCTATGTAAGTAACATAACCTTGGAGTTCTTAATGTGATTTGAATACATTAATCTTAATAATTGTGTGTTTGTTTTTAACTTTGCAGTTGAAATCGGAAGGAACGACCTGGGATGAGATTGATTTTGAGTTCTTGGGTAACATGAGTGGAGATCCTTATACTCTACACACCAATGTTTACACTCAAGGTAAAGGTGATAAAGAGCAACAATTCCATCTCTGGTTCGACCCAACAGCAAATTTCCACACTTACTCAATCCTCTGGAACCCTCAAAGAATCATGTAAAGTCAAAAACCTTACCTTTCTTGCTCCACAAGGAAACCGCATTAAAAGCCCTAACAAGGGTTTATGTTTATGTTTATTTCTCCTCCTTAATCAGTTTTTTTTTTGGGATCAGATTAACCGTCGATAACACGCCAATTAGAGAGTTTAAAAACTCGGAGTCTCTTGGTGTCTTGTTTCCAAAGAGCAAGCCGATGAGGATGTACGCAAGTTTATGGAACGCAGACGATTGGGCAACTAGAGGCGGTCTGGTTAAAACGGATTGGTCCAAAGCTCCATTCACTGCTTCTTACAGGAACATTAAGATCGACGGGTGTGCTCATTCAAACGGAAGGTCGTCTTGTACCACGGCGAAACCAAGCTCTAATTGGTACACTCAAGAAATGGATTCAACGAGCCAAGCTAGACTCAGATGGGTTCAGAAGAACTACATGATCTACAATTACTGTACGGATACTAAGAGGTTTCCACAGGGAATCCCTCGGGAATGTGCAACAAGGTCATAGAGGGATCATATACATTTTATCTATTTATCCTCCTCCTCTGCTTTCTTTTTCTTCTATATGTATAATGCTCTCCTTCCTCTTTTGTCAATTGTGTTCGATTCTTTCGATTGTATATCTTTGTCCAATAAAGCAAATTAAAGGCGTGCCTATATATTTATACATGTTAAGATGTCAATGTTATTTTTTGTAAAATATTTTTTATGAAAATGATAGTTATTTATTCTTTCAGATGAAAAACCATAGCTTACTCAAAACTGTAAGAAATATTACAAGAAACGTGTTAAATGCCTCTTATATAAATGCAATTAGTGGAAAATCGCAATATAATGTTACAAATAAAAAGGGAAATTGTCAATATAAATCTTGTCACATTCTGTTTACTCAGGAAAGTGTAAATTCAATAAAAAATATTTCCTACAATTTTTTTTCATCGGAGACTTATCAACTAATCACATAACCGAGTATATAGATCATAACAGTGTGTGTTGTTAAGTCCAATAAGACCAAACGACGTCGTTGGACTTATACGGTGTCGTTTCACTGATTGAGCGCACTTGGTCACACGTCCCTTATATATATATATTTTTTTTTTTAATTTTCCTCCGTTAAGTAATTTCCACACTCAATTTTCATCGTCAGATCTGATCAATTTCTTCCCGGGAAAATCACAAACCCATCATCAGTCCCCGCAATTTCCTTTCTCCGGTGAAGCCAACCGTCGATAGAGAAAATGTCTCACAACGACACAGTTCCGCTATACCAATCGTCCCAATCAGACATCGACGAGATCGAGAACATGATGAGCGAAGGTTTCCAATCAGGTCCCGGAACAGTCCTCCCCGCTCGTCCCCCGAGCCCGATCCGTCCCTCCATCCCCGTCAC
>NC_079512.1:40116352-40125326 GCF_000801105.2 Raphanus sativus
GGTGGTGGAAGCTCGGAAGGTGGGAAGGGGATCGGAGGAAGCGGGTTCGGGTCACCGCCGAACACGTTGACGGAGCCGGTGTGGGATACGGTGAAGAGGGATCTGACGAGGATCGTGAGTAATCTGAAGCTGGTGGTGTTTCCGAATCCGAATAGGGAGGATCCTGGGAAGGCGCTTAGGGATTGGGATCTGTGGGGTCCGTTCTTCTTCATTGTCTTCTTGGGCCTTACTCTCTCTTGGTCTGCTTCCGTTAAGAAGGTTTAGCTCTCTCTTAAAGCTCTTTCCTTTGGATGATGCATATGTGAATTAAAAATCGTAGCTTTAGGAACTGAGAGTTTCTACAGAATGATGTTGTTTCTTGTGGCATTGCTTCCTTAGTTTAATCTCTTTAGGCTTAAAGCATCTTAGCAGTGACATTTTGATTTAACTCGTAGATTTGATTAGATGGGGCAGCAAAGACAACCCATGTGGTGTGCTACCTTACTTGTAATCTTAGAGTTTCAGAGCTTTCTTCTTCTGTCTTGACTTAGCAGCATTTTGATGTCTAGGATGTGTGATATATGATTATTGATGTTGTAACATTTAGGTTATATGAGATCAAAACGGATGGATGGCATGTTGTTGGTTGGTGGTTTTTCATATATGCATTGCTTTAAATGGATTCTGTTGTGGGGTTTTTATGTTAAGACAAGGAAATGTTAAGAAAATGTTAAGACAAGGGGTGTTTTGTTCTTTTACTGTGTTCGATTGCATTTGATCTATGCATGATATATGTCTGAAAAGACATCAGTTTGTAGTTTAGTCTCTGCTCGCTTTTTGACAGTTGCCTGAATGTTTTAGAATTTTTTTTTGCTATAAATCACATATTTGTTTTCGTTTCCATCTAAAATCTTCCTTTCCTTGTATTTGCATCCTGAAATTGAGTCTCTGAATTTACAAATCATTAATACATTCTTATGCATCTGGTTAGATTTAAGAATCGTTTTCTATTGAAATAGCTTCGGGTCTCATCCTTTTACTCTGTAATTTACAGTCGGAAGTATTTGCCGTGGCATTTGCACTACTTGCAGCTGGAGCAGTGATCCTCACACTAAATGTGCTGCTCCTGGTAAGCACACATTTATGAATTCATGTATTACTACCAGCCGTATACTATTCCCGTTCTATTTTTTTTTGTTCTGAAACAATACAATTTTCAGGGAGGACATATAATATTTTTCCAAAGCCTAAGCCTATTGGGTTACTGTCTGTTTCCTCTGGATGTTGGAGCAGTGATCTGCATGTTGAAGGACAATGTGATACTCAAAATGATAGTTGTGTGTGTGACTCTTGCCTGGAGCTCTTGGGCCGCTTATCCTTTCATGAGCGCCGCTGTGAACCCAAGAAGGAAAGCTCTCGCACTTTACCCGGTCTTCCTCATGTATGTCTCTGTCGGCTTCTTGATCATTGCCATTGATTGATTCCATTCTGAAGAAAATGGAAAATCACAGTTGTTTTTCCTTTGATTCAATTTGGAAAAATCATTTGGTACAAAGTAGATAGATAATTCTCCAAAGTGAACTAATCTGAGTTTTAATGAGACCATATGTATAATATGCTCTTTGAACACCTTTTTTGTTATACTCTGGTTGACTTGACTTTATTTGTATAAGACCTTTGATTATAAGACAAGGCTGTTTTGTTTACCTTACGATACATAATAATGCTAACTGTACATGACTTTGTAACTACTATAGTTTTTTTTCCAAGGGATTTTCAATCTAATTTGTGTGGAAAGATGTACACAATAAACATTTTTGATCAAAAGAAAAACTTTTAATATCATATAACTACAGCAATAACTAATATTAATAATTTCCAGCAGATATTTTTTTTTGTTAACTTATTATTATTAGACAAACTGACAAAGAATCGAATTTAAAAAAAATCTCTGGTTGAAATCTTCTTCGGTTTTGTTGCATTTAATTGTCTAGATATTACCTTCTGTGTCACACAAGTCTCAATTATTATTTTGTTTTAACTTTTTGTCTCTTGAAGTAAGATTTTGTTTGGGAGTCCTGTAGTAGTAACTAGTGAATAAGTAACTTCGGGGAACGGGTATGCCACAGTAGGAACAGAGTTTGCTTGAGTAATACGTCATCTCTTTTTATTATTTATTTTATCTCCTCAGGTGAATTGTGACAGTTCTCTCAAACACACCAAATTGTAAACAATAAATTATTTACACACCAATTGTAAATAACAAAAAAAATTTCTTGTATTTGCCGAAATGAAAATACTACAAAGGGCGGAGACGATATTTCATCAATTTGAATGAAGGAAAAACAAAAAAAAATTTAAAAAGAAAACTATAGAGTTGGGATTGATATTAAAGTGAATGATTCTTTCTATTTTTTGAAAACTGAAATAGAAAATGCCAAAGAGAGTCAGTTTCAGAAGGTACCATCATAACAAACCCTAATTATAAAATGCCAATTGTACTTTATACAGGCCTCTGTAACATTACATAATAACATGGCCTTACACCTTTTGACATTTAACATTGTTTATTCATTGTTGGCCCTTTTGAGTTTAGCTAGGAGCCAGAGGATGCTAAACTCCAAAACCAGAATCACCAACGGATCTCTGTACAGAATCTTTGGTCCAAATTTTCCCTCACAGTATCAACCAATGCATTTGTAGATACCTAATTGTTTTCTACACGTACATCATTTTCATTTTGATATTTAGAATTATCAGTGTTCTGATATTGACAATTAATATAGATATCTTTTAGTAGGTTTGCATTACTTGAAGTTTGGATCTACACATTTCAAAGGAACTTCTAAAACGTTTTTTAGACAAATAAAATAGTAAATAAAATAGTAAATTAAAGGCTTTAAGGGTGTTGGGAGATTCCACAGTTCTGCAAAAGTGACTATAGTAACTTGGGCCTTATCTACTGTCGTTGTCACTCTGTGTCATCTCCTTTTACATGTCTCACCATTTTCCCCTATTTAAAAACATTTGAAAAATGTCAATACTTTTTTATTCTGTCGGCCAAGTGAAACATCGACTACTTGTTTTTCCTTTCTCATAATACTCGCAACTAGGGCTGGGCATTTTATCCGTTAAATTTGATTCGATTCGTTATCCGTTACTATTCGATCCGAAAATTCCGAATATCCGTAAGCTTTCGAAGCAAAGCAAATACTAAAATTCAATATCCGTCAAAATCGAAGCAAATCACAAATATTAAAATTTTGGAAAGCGAATATCCGATCCGATCCGTCAATATATAAATACATGTATATTTTGATTATATTTAAAGTTTTAAATGTATAAAATTATATAATTATTATTCTAATATATTATTTGATAGATTCTATTCATATTATTACTTATATAAAAGTATTACATAAAAGGAAGAGAAAATATTTATGACAATTATAATTTTTTCTTAAGTTTTGTGTTATTATAATTTTAACTAAGTTTAAAAATTTACAAAATATGAAGATTCACTACTTCTTTTAATTTTTATCTTTTATATCATGCAAAAAATATATTTTACAAAACAAATTTGTATCAAATTTTTAAGATTATTTGTATTAATCAAAACAAATGAGAGATCCGCGAATATCCGCAAATATCTATTTATTTTCCGGATATCCGTTTTTCCGAATATCTGTATTTTTCCGAAGCAAAGCAAATCGAAAAATCAGATATCCGTAACATTCGAAGCAAATCACAAATACCTTCAAAACCCCGAATATCCGATCCGTGCCCACGCCTACTCGCAACAGATAATTTTGATAATGGAGACTCAAACTAGTGTTACAAACAAAAGGAGACTAAAACTAGAATGAAATTAAGTTGATCAGCCAGGCTTGTTGCTACAATCATAGTAATTTCTGCATATGGAGTCTTACAAATACAACTTAAGAACTCAAGTTCTATCAAGTTACAAAAGTACATGTTTATATAGAGCTGGGAATTTGATTCATTATCCACGGGCCCCGCCCCGTTTGATCCGCCGCGGGGCGGGTGCGGGTCGAGTGATTTGAAAAAAACTGTTCGCGGGTGTGGGTGTGGGTCGAGTGATTTTAACGCGGGGCAGGTGCGGGTCGACCGAATTTAAACTGCGGGTACCCGCCAACCCGCAAAATTAAAAAAAAAAAATTCTTTTTAAAATATGATTTATTTTTTAATAAAAATTATGTTTTTTTATAAAAAAAAAAATAAAAAGTACGAATATTTTTAAAAATTTAATTAAAATATATTATTTATATTTTTTTAAAAAATTAATAAAATAATTATTTTTATTGTTTTTTATATTACCCGCGGGTCACGCGGATTACCCGCTAATTTATGCGGGGCGGAGCGGGTCTTACATTTTTTAGATGCGGGTCAAACGGGTCGAATTTTTGAATCGAAAAAATGAGTCGACCCGCAGCGGGTCGGGCGGGTCAACCCGCAAACCCAGCACTATGTTTATACCATTTAAAGCTTGATTATACCCATTAATCTCGGAGATATATTCATTAAAAGTGCTTTAAGCTAATATAGGATTGTGATGAGGTTTATTAATGTTGGAATTAGATGGAGATGTGAAAGAAAGTTGAAAGAGTTTTGAGTTTTATGGTGATAGATGTTGATATGCAAATGTAGACAAACAATGATGTCCCACGTAAATTCGAGTGTCCTAAAGAATAAAATCACAAAACCCCAACAAAACAACACAAACCCAACTGTAACTCACACTCACAAACCCTAATCTAGACCCTCATGTTCCCTAATTTGCTTTTACTAGTTCTCAATTTTCAAAAAGGCAACACTACAATGATCATTAACCTTTGCATTGCTCTTAAATATGATAACTTCTTACCTTACCATATTGGTATGGACCTCCAAATTCTATATATGGTGAAAATGATTCAGTTTAACAGATACCATGGCACTAGCTAGAGATTATGTTGAAGAGTCCTTTTTGTATGTTTTCTTTACATGCATCATTACATGATTGTGACGTTTGTAATCTGAGTTTTGTATGTAATATAACTTGTCTTTTTTATAGTAATCAAATTTTCTGTGGTGACCAAGAAAATGACTTGGGAATAATAAGATGGAAACTCCTTTGAACACTAGAACCAATCAATAAAACAATACCTCTTTACTAGATACAACCATTCCAGCTAAGTTAGCAGTTCTTGGCTGTCTCTTAGAAACTTACCCTCCTTCACTATTCAAAATTTCTAGCTGTTTCTTGTCCTTTATCATTGTACTTGTTTGTCCGATTCATTCAGTGTAAATAGTAAGGAAACTTATCTGTTTCTCCACCAGGACTGTCCTCTATATTCTCTCTTTCTCATTCCTCACCTTTCAAGTTGTTCAACTTTTTTTCTCCAAACTTATTACTTCATTTTCAATCTTTATCACATCGTGGGGGCAAAAACACAAAGTGGAATAGTACACCGATGTGAAATTTACATGTCACATAACCACTACCTCTTGGACATCTAATTGATTTTGAAGTCTAGAAACCATAGACCTATGAAAATAATAGAGAAATAGAGTTTGCTTATGCCGTTAGCACCACACAACACAACCCAATGGTAGTAGTAGTATCAGTAAAATATTAAAATTAACTCCTCCCATTGTCTATAAATTCAAGCATCTCCTCCTTTCATATTTCCAATAAAAACCCACCAACGTCTCTCTCTCTCTCTCTCTCTCTCTCTTCTCTCTCAAAAGCATTTCCCTCCCAAATCTCAAGAACTTAAAAAAAAAATCGAAACTTTTCTCTACTCTGTTTCTACAAAACAGAGCAAAAGTAAGAGATGAAGATGAGTGATTACTGGACGACAATGGCTTCTCTAGTCGGCATGTTAGCCTTCTGCCAAACAATCCTCCAGCTCGTCTTCCCACCGGAGCTCCGCCTCGCCTTCGTCCACCTCCTGACACGTATGCGCCACGTGTTCTCCTCCCACACCTACTTCGACATAACGGAGATAGACGGCGTCAACACCAACGAGCTCTACAACGCCGTCAGCCTCTATCTCAGCTCCTCCGTCACCGTCAACGGCTCCGTCTCCTCCGCCGCCGGCAACAACAGCAACACGCGCCTCAGCCTCACGCGCGTCCCCAACTCGAGCTCCGTCACCTTCGGCCTCTCGAACAACGACAGGATCACCGACGTCTTCGACGGCGCCACCGTGCTCTGGGAGCACGTCGTGGTCCAGCGCCAGGTCCAGAGCTTCTCGTGGAGACCAATGCCGGAGGAGAAGCGAGGGTTCACGCTGCAGATCAGCAAGAGAGACAGAGCCCTCGTCCTGGACCATTACCTCGACCACATCGTCGGAAAAGCCGAGGAGATTCGCCGGAGGAGCGAGGAGAGGCTGCTCTACACGAACTCAAGAGGCGTCTCCTTGGACGCGAGGAGCCACCCGTGGGACTCGGTGAGGTTCAAGCACCCGAGCACGTTCGAGACGCTGGCGATGGACCCGGAGAGGAAGAGGAGGATCATGGAGGATCTGAGAGAGTTCGCGAACGGACAAGGGTTTTATCAGAAGACCGGGAGGGCTTGGAAGAGAGGGTACTTGCTGTACGGACCGCCCGGGACGGGGAAGTCTAGTTTGATCGCTGCCATGGCGAACTATCTTGGGTACGATATTTACGATCTCGAGCTTACTGAGGTTCAGAATAATTCGGAGTTGAGGAAGCTGTTGATGAAGACTAGCTCTAAGTCGATAATTGTTATAGAGGATATCGACTGTTCGATTAGTCTGACGAAGAGAGATAAGGTTAAGAAGAAGAATAAGAGTAACAACGGGTGTTATGATCCGGATTTGACTAGCTGCGGGTCGGGTTTGATGGACGAACCGGGAAGCTCGGTGACGCTCTCGGGTTTGTTGAATTTTACTGATGGGCTTTGGTCTTGTTGCGGGAGCGAGAGGATCTTTGTGTTTACTACTAATCATATTGAGAAGTTGGACTCGGCTCTGTTGAGGAGTGGGAGGATGGATATGCATATTCACATGGGGTTTTGTAGGTTTCAAGCGTTGAAGATTCTGTTGAAGAATTATTTGAGGATGGAGGAAGGTGATGTGGATGGTGTTGTTTTGAAGGAGATGGAGGAGTGTGTGGAGGAGGCGGAGATTACTCCGGCTGATGTTAGTGAGGTGTTGATTAGGAACAGGAGCGATGCGGAGAAGGCGGTGAGGGAGCTTGTGTGTGTGTTGAAGGAGAGAGTTGTGAGGAGGAGGAAGAGTGGTGGAGTGAAGAAGAAGAAAGAGGAAGGAGAAGATGAAGAAGAAGAAGAAGCAGAGGAAGAACAAGAGAAGAGGGCTTTGGATAGTCCCAATAGAAACAGAGAGTTCTTTGGGTTTGAAAATGAAAAAGATGAAGTTGAAGAGAAGTGAAGGAGAAGAGACTGTAGTAGTCACTGTAGGATCATTGTCTAATGGTTCATGTGTTTTTTTAAATTAAGGTTGGTTTTTATTCTGTTTCATTTGTTCAGTTAAAATGTTATAACTTATGATTGTTATAATCAATCATATAATATAAGGTTTATTCATTTTGGTGATAATCACAGTCAAAACCCAATCTAGTGAAACATCCAAACCACATGAAGGGTTGACTTGAGTTTAATTGAGTCACTAAAGGGTCAACCAGTCAAGCCAACCACTTGTTCTACGTGTTTTCTTCTTGGAGTAAGGAATATAAAAAGGACAAATCATAATCACATAGTACATTGTTTATCCATTTTGGTGAAACTGAAGTAGTGAAACCTCCATACCAAATGGGGTTTTACATCCACTGATGAAGTGTAAATATTGGAATAATGTTATTTATGCGCACTAGGTTGGATTGAATCAGACGAGGATCAACAGATGATGAGCTCAAAGATGTTGAGCAGATGGAGGTTGTTTGGATACGCAAAATAAATATGAGGACGTGGCTGTGACAATTAAGGAAAGGATTAAAAAGATCCTCGAGTATAAAAGACAAGAGACAGGGACGAGATTAGATCAGCTAGCTAAACACGTGAATACTAGAGCTCAAGGAAGAGATAAATTTGAAACGCATAGCTTCAATGATGCTCAAGACAAGACAAAAACAACTGTTATATTATAGTCCATAGACTAGTGACAAATGAAATAGTTAACTAAATAAAGATCTTCCCCTTGCTATAATCTTGAATATAGCTAAAACCAATGACAAAATCTGTATAGAAGAGGGGATTTGAAGATACAGTTTTTAACAAGTAAAACAATAAAAACTAGACAACGGAGACCAAACCAGTTACCCAAGTGTAATTGTAAATCAATTTCGGGGATGTAAATATTGGATGGACCAAGTTCAAAAAGGCCTGGGCCTTGTAACCGAAAACCTCAATTTGAAACATCAATTCATGTCTACATTGGAGTAGGAACCGGTTGTTCTTTGTTCACACAATTGCAATCGTATCATAGTGATTAAAAAAATTCAATTAATGATTTTTTAACTTACTGATATTATTAATGTCAATAAATTAGTTGAAAATTTGCCATTACTTTGGTTAGACATGCCACCCTCCATGACATAAATCACCCATTGAGTTAATTGATTTTTCGAAAAGATGTCTCAGAATGCGTCATTAGCATCTAATCTATTAATTTAGGGTTCTATTTTTATCTACTATTAACAAGTCATAGTAGGACCACTTAAAGAATTAGTCAATATGACATATTTGATTATTTGTATTAACAATAAACCAACTATAAATATATTAATAATAAACCAACTATAAATTTGATTTTTTAACTATAATAAAATCTGTTGAGAAAGAATCTAACAAAATCTTAGTTTAAAATTTAAATATTTTTTTTATAAATAACACATTAATATATTTCGAAATTAGTAATATAATATTATTATAAGTAAATTTAACTAAAACTTATTATAAAAAAGAAAATAAAAAATTCTTTATACTAACTTTTTTATAGATTCTATGATA
>NC_079512.1:40125426-40157963 GCF_000801105.2 Raphanus sativus
ATCCGCACGAACGTGCGGGTTAAAATCTAGTTTGACTCTTGTAAATAATTCCATTAGAGCTGAGTTGGCTAGCGATGGATGTTTGTTGAGGGACAAGTGGGTGGGCCCACAAACCAACATCCACCTTGATGTTTTCTCAATATCTAACGCTAAGGTATAAATCCAGTACGGGTAAGACCATAGTAACTTACGCTGCCTTCCAATTAAAAACAAGCCATTATGAAACATTGTTAAGAGAAGCGAAAAAGAACACAGAGAAAGCTGGAAAATTAAAAAAAAAAAATCCCTTCTTTCCTGCAGAAGAGAAGAGAGAATCTATCGATAGGTTTTGTTGAATCTTGTTAATTAGTGAAGATGATGGTAGCAGCTATTAACAGCTTCGATCTTTGGCAAAAGGATGTTTTTTTCTCAGCAGCAGAGGAGGTTCAAGAATCTGCCGATACGTAATGTCCCTTTTCCTTTTTGAATCTCATGTTGCTTTAAGGTTTGTATGTGATGTTGAAAGTCTTAGTCTTTTATAGGGTTTCTTTTAGACTTGTAATTGTGAATTTGGTTTGGTTGTAACATATGATCAAAGGTCACAACTTTATGTGTTGTTAATTTGATTTATTAGCAAATAGGTGAAGAAGGTATTGAGTTAATATCAAGTTTCAATTTTGTGTTTTTTTTGTATTTCCAGAATGGAATCTGCGTATAGGGTTTGGATTAAAGAGAAGAGACAAGGTCGATCAGACCAGCTCTGCATTGAACTTCAAGCTGCTTTGAGCACTGCTAAATGGCAGGTTCGGATCCCATACACCTTCTTTCTTCACACACAAAAACATGCTCCTTTTTTGTTCATTTATTCAAATGTTGTGTAACATTGAATCATCATCAGCTGGAAGAGTTTGAGAGGGCAGTGAGGTTGAGCCACCGTGGACATTGCCGAGACGACACTACCTTGACTCGGCATAAACAGTTTGTCACCGCTATCGAGAACCAGATTCACCGAGTGCAGTCCTCACTGCAAGAGGCTTTGACCGAGAACGGGAAACCGCCTCTGCGTTTGGTTGATCTCAACAAGGAAGAGCGTGATGACCTCGCCATGTTTCTCTCTGGCTCTTCTTCTCTGACCTCGGAGAGTTTCAGCAGTGGAAGAAGAAGCACCAACTTGAGAGACTCCTCGACGAGCTCCTTGGCTGAAAACACGCGTGGGAGAAGAGAGACTAGCTGTGTGATAGACATTGTTGACGAGGGAGGTAGCCCTGAAAGTGCTGATGCTGTAATCCGCGTGCAGCAAGGTGGTGATAGAAGGTCGGGGACGAGAAGAACATGGATGTAACGACCCGGATCTTAGGAGTAAGGCCCATTTGTTTTATTTTAATCAAAACCCATTCCTTTTTATTTTTGTCCCACATTGGAAGTTTGAGCTTCATACCTCACTTCCCTTCTCCTATATAATAGACTCCTCTTCTTCTCTTTATTCTCATCAAGTCAAAGTATTTCTTTGCGCGTGACAAATTGTTGTTAAATTATTCAACGACCAGTCACTAGTTAATTTTTCCGGTGAGATTTCCGGCGAGCTTCCGGCGGGATTTTTGGACGAGCTTCCGGCGGCATTTCTGGGCGAGCTTCCGGTGGGTTTTTCTAGTAAGTATGCCGCTTTCATATTTCTAGTATAGGAATCCATTTTAGGGAAGTTACTATTTTAGGAAAGTTTCTATTTCGGGAAACTTTATTCCTGAGACTCTGCGCCTAAGTCATTGACTCTCGTGTTGCAGTTGACCTCAGTTGATCATTTCCGTTGTTCGTTCCAGTCAGTTGCTAAGGTGAGGGCTATTCCGTTAAATCCTGAGCTAGTTTAGTACTATTATTATTGAAAGTCTAGTTTCGAAACATGATCCGTCTTTGTGAATCGAGTATGTTTGAAAGTCTTGGTTGCTTATTATTAATTTGATTGTTAAACTGGAAATAGGATAATAGAGGATTCAACGATTGTGTGAAATGATTGATGTTAAAGACTGTTATATATATGTATATATCTAGTTATATAGTAAGGACTATGTGGTGAGTGCGGGGGCCCAGAGTGATTTGGGCTAGCGACGCATATGAGTACGGGGGCCCAGAGAAATCTGAGCTAGCGACGTATAGAGTGCGGGGGCACAGAGACATCTGAGCTAGCGACGCATAGTGGATGAGTACGGGGGCCCAGAGACGTCTGAGCTAGCGACGTATATTGTGTGGTGCGGGGTGCAGAGACGTTTGCATATCGACGCATATTGGTGGAGTGCGGGGGTCCAGAGATGTCTGGACTATCGACGCATATTATGATATCGTATATCCGTATGAGGAGAACGCAGGGTGTGTGGACTAGCTATGTACCATCAGCGTATTGTTTGTTTTGTGTGATGTGCTAGGCATCTTGTCTGTTCATGCTAGAGCTACTCTTACATAGTCGTAGTGCTATGTACTGAGTCTGTGGTTTGCGGGTTAGCATCCCATACCTCACTGAGTGACTCCCCTGTTGCTCATCCCTCTTTCTTTTCTCTTTCAGGTGAGCCTGGCAGACAGGAGTGATTGCTTTCGGATTGGTGCTTTTGGGCGTTTTCTTTATTTCTATTCCAGATTTTCGGTTTTGTGCTTTACCGAGATTTTTAGATTTATTATACTATTTGAATTTAATGCTATTTATTGGATTTATGGAGATTTGAGATTATTTATGTGGAGTAATAAATGGAGATTTCAGGATTATTTCTTTATTTATTATTTATTATTATTATTATATATTTTGGAAAATCGGGGTATTACAATTTGGTATCAGAGCGGGGTTCCGTCCTGGCTCTGACCCGGGACGGCGATTTATGGGACTCGGATTTCAGTGATTTTTCAATGTTTTGGGATTGGGAGTTTTTGAAAAAAAAATGCACCCTTCTGCCGAGCATCATTCGGTTAGTCATTAGAGATTCTGATTTTCTTTTCTTCTGCAGGTGAAGACCAAGTTTCTTTCGTTTCCATCGTCTATTACCTTTTATCTTTCTTTTCTTCGAAGCTGTGGACGTTCTTTCTTCATCTCTTTGGAATTCGGGACGAATTCTGATTAAGTGGGGGAGAATTGTAACGACCCGGATCTTAGGAGTAAGGCCCATTTGTTTTATTTTAATCAAAACCCATTCCTTTTTATTTTTGTCCCACATTGGAAGTTTGAGCTTCATACCTCACTTCCCTTCTCCTATATAATAGACTCCTCTTCTTCTCTTTATTCTCATCAAGTCAAAGTATTTCTTTGCGCGTGACAAATTGTTGTTAAATTATTCAACGACCAGTCACTAGTTAATTTTTCCGGTGAGATTTCCGGCGAGCTTCCGGCGGGATTTTTGGACGAGCTTCCGGCGGCATTTCTGGGCGAGCTTCCGGTGGGTTTTTCTAGTAAGTATGCCGCTTTCATATTTCTAGTATAGGAATCCATTTTAGGGAAGTTACTATTTTAGGAAAGTTTCTATTTCGGGAAACTTTATTCCTGAGACTCTGCGCCTAAGTCATTGACTCTCGTGTTGCAGTTGACCTCAGTTGATCATTTCCGTTGTTCGTTCCAGTCAGTTGCTAAGGTGAGGGCTATTCCGTTAAATCCTGAGCTAGTTTAGTACTATTATTATTGAAAGTCTAGTTTCGAAACATGATCCGTCTTTGTGAATCGAGTATGTTTGAAAGTCTTGGTTGCTTATTATTAATTTGATTGTTAAACTGGAAATAGGATAATAGAGGATTCAACGATTGTGTGAAATGATTGATGTTAAAGACTGTTATATATATGTATATATCTAGTTATATAGTAAGGACTATGTGGTGAGTGCGGGGGCCCAGAGTGATTTGGGCTAGCGACGCATATGAGTACGGGGGCCCAGAGAAATCTGAGCTAGCGACGTATAGAGTGCGGGGGCACAGAGACATCTGAGCTAGCGACGCATAGTGGATGAGTACGGGGGCCCAGAGACGTCTGAGCTAGCGACGTATATTGTGTGGTGCGGGGTGCAGAGACGTTTGCATATCGACGCATATTGGTGGAGTGCGGGGGTCCAGAGATGTCTGGACTATCGACGCATATTATGATATCGTATATCCGTATGAGGAGAACGCAGGGTGTGTGGACTAGCTATGTACCATCAGCGTATTGTTTGTTTTGTGTGATGTGCTAGGCATCTTGTCTGTTCATGCTAGAGCTACTCTTACATAGTCGTAGTGCTATGTACTGAGTCTGTGGTTTGCGGGTTAGCATCCCATACCTCACTGAGTGACTCCCCTGTTGCTCATCCCTCTTTCTTTTCTCTTTCAGGTGAGCCTGGCAGACAGGAGTGATTGCTTTCGGATTGGTGCTTTTGGGCGTTTTCTTTATTTCTATTCCAGATTTTCGGTTTTGTGCTTTACCGAGATTTTTAGATTTATTATACTATTTGAATTTAATGCTATTTATTGGATTTATGGAGATTTGAGATTATTTATGTGGAGTAATAAATGGAGATTTCAGGATTATTTCTTTATTTATTATTTATTATTATTATTATATATTTTGGAAAATCGGGGTATTACAATGGAGTTCGCCGAATGTTCCTAATGTAACTGCGTTGAGGATTAATGTGGAAGAAGAGGAGGAGAAGAAGACCAAGAAGAGACTTGTGTTTGACATCGAAGACACTCCTAAGGAGAAAGGATCTAGACCTCTGTTTTCGATGCAGAGATGTCGTGATTATAACCTTGTAAAGCTTCACTCATCTCTATATAGATGGTGTTCTATTATAGTTCTTAGTTGTTTTGTTATATTTTTTTGCAGCTCTTTGACAGAGTCAGACAATATCAAAGGAGGTTTCGTGTTCCCTTTAGCAGACCGGTCCAGCTCATTCTTTCCTTCACGCTAATCTTGTTTCTTCTATGTGAGTCCCCATCTTCTCTTGCTTCTCATGAGAGTTGCATCATACCATTGTTTTCATCTTTGTTTTTTTTTTCTTCTTCCATTGCAGTACTGTTTCGTGTTTATTAGTCTTGACAACTTAAAACTTTGGTTTCCTGAAACACTCGAGAACATTTGACAAGGTGAATAATATTTTCTGAAAATCTAAATCATAACGTCAAGATTTTTTTTTACAACAGTCTTTAAACGTTACACTCTTTCTTGCAGGTTACATATTCTTGCTTGTTGGTCACACACATCAGAAGAACAAGCCTGCATTTTCTTTACTTTCTTTTGTCCTCAAGGAAACATATATAGGAACTTGTAACTTTGTAGGTCTATTTGTAAAGTATACTAAAAAAATTCGTGTGTTGTTGTTACAAATCGATGCGGTTAAGGTTGTTGAAGTTCACCACGGTCCTTGAAAATTGGATTTTTTATTGTGGAGTTTCATAGCAAGATCTACAGATGAATGAATTTTGGAAATCTTAACTCATTGCTCTAAGCTTTCTAAACCAATCTTTAAACACACGATGATCACCATGTAGGTTTTTTTAATACAGATTCATCTGTACTGAGCACATGCTTTAGATGTTACATGATTCAAAGTCTTCAAGAAGGAAGAGAATTAAAAAGCTTTTGTCAAGAGAAGATCACAGGTAAAAGCCAAAAGAAGAATAAGCTACGTTTCCTAAAGTCTAGACGTGTACCTGAAGAAACCCAATGCGTGTTGTGTGTTAATGATCTCCAGTGTTTGTTTGTCTCGCAGATAATGTTTTGGAGCAGACAATCTTTGTCACCTGGACCCCTTCACTTACTTCGCAAGTCTATGGTTTGAATCAGTGTTTGATCTTCTTTTTAAAATGCTCATTACCAAACTACCAATCAAGGTCAATTATTATTATAGACCGATCATGATTGATAATTGCTTATGATTGGTGACCTGCATATGGTGAAAAGCTGAAATGATACTTTTGATAATACAAAAATCAAAAGTCTCAAATACGTGATTCGCAAGACAAAATTAACGTTTTCTTACCGTTTTGTTAAGTAGTTTCATATACACAACATGAATATGGTGAAATCATGGGTTTTAATTCTAGAAGTCTCTGGAGTCTGGACAAAAAGACGGTGGACGTCAAAGTCTCTAGATTGGAATTTGAATTATCATACCATATATCAACCATGCATTTCGAAGCACAAATAAATGCTAACAAAACTATATAATTTCCTGTCTATATCACGAAAATCGACTAGTCGCAGAGGGCAAAGTAAAGTAATTAAATTGTGTTCATGTCCTTCTCGTGCCAGTTCTGATCATCATTCATTCCTCCACTACCTAACCAATTAATTTCTTTAAATTTTTTTTAACGATTATCTTAAAAATAGATATTCAAATATTCAAACAAAATGAGCTGAAATCTATACAGACGAAAAAAAGAACTGTAAAGAGAAAAAAAAGTATGATACGGTCCAAACTATTACCGATATTTGTTTCAACAGATAAATTACAATATCGACATTCTTTAACAAAATAAATTATCTTAAAGTAAAAGACGATTATCTCCTTCTCATTCGACGGCAAAGCAAGTACGTAGCCACACATAATGCATTGTTCTTAGGGGTAATATAATACTTTACGTATGTGGAAACCAAAGCGGTGTCGTTGCAGCAACGCTTGTAGGCTCCTTGCAACTCAAGGCGTTAAGAAACCTCCAAGAAGGAGACGGTGACGGCGCTCGAGTTCTACAAGATCTCCGGTCAGCAGGAGACGGAAACATAACATTCCGGCGAACCTGACGGTTCTTTATATTCCTCAGCTCAGTCTCCGGTGTGAACTTAACCATTCCAAACATGATCACGTACCATCTCGGTTTCACACTTTTTCTGTTTCCAGACGAGACCGTTTCGGGCTTTGCCGCAATTTTTGTCGGAGAAGCATTTCCACGTGCGGTCGAGGTGGTTGGTCCACGTGTGAGGTTGCGGTGATCTAAAGAACGGCTTATCCTCATGGGTCTTGCATTGTCACGTGCCACGGGACGGTTGATCTTGTTGCCTTGTATAGCGGATAAGGACTCGGATCTAGTGCTTATTCGAGGGCGGATGTATTCGGGAGAGGAAAGGATGGCATTTTGGTAGTTTAAGGGGATGATTTTGCCGCGGAAGATTATGTTTTCTGCTGGAGAACAGTCGTCGGAGGTTGAGGTCAGGAACTCAAAAAGCTCAATGGATCGTTTACGTTGGTCTTCAGTGGTGGTTGTGGCGGCGGTGGAATTGTTTTTTTCGGCGTTGAGAGGAAGATCTCGGAGAGAGAGTTCTTCTTCTAGGCGATAATGAAACGGCGTTGTGGGTTTAGGGTTTTGGAGATTGGTGTTTTGTGAAGTTTCCATGTCTTTTTTTTTGGGAATGAGAGAGAGAGAGAGAGAGAGAAAGATAGAGTGAAGGTATTGAAATTTTTTGTCACCACACTAACATACAATATATACTACTATTTCGATTGTTTTAACAAAGAAAATAAATATGGCAACATGTTTGTTTACATCCTATCCCATTCTAGAATCATAATTGCAAGTTACCAACATCATCATTGATTCAAAGCATCCTTCTACATTGGAAAATCAGGTTATCTTTTTTGCAAAAAATTAAATCATTATATGTATAGATCACACCAATCGCATATCCAATTTACATATTTTGAGAAATCTATTATAGCCTGTAAATATTTAGTATACTCTCTAACCCGCACTAATTAAAGGCAATCTCAAACATCGTCGATTGTTCACCGATAATCTTCCCCAAACCTCGAGTAAAACGCGTGTTAAAATGAGTAAACTATTTTCTCATAAGAAAAGACTCAACTAAGCTCAGATTCAGCTATATATTGAAACTTTAGCATAAGTAAATTCGGTTTTAATAAAAAAATTCTAATCGTCTATACATGCTTACTACTCTACGAACTAGTATATAATTATCAGACATGCTGTTTTGTTAATCACAACCTTGCTACGAATTTGCCCAAGAGTTGTTTACTAATACATGAACCAACAAGATATTCATAGCGTATAAGATTGTGACGCTATTCTCTACATGTCATTCACGTGATCATCTTATTGAATTATGATTTATTTCGTCTGAGAAAATTGTGTGATCCAAAAGCATGGTCTAGACTCTAGAATGATAGTGATAGATATAGTCAAAAGTATTAAATAATTTTTACCCAATCTAATTTGAAATTCTATGAAACAGTGATATGAAAGTTTACAATAATTGTCTAATGTAGAATATCGCGCAACTAATTTTCAAAGTTGGAAATACCAATATTTCAGTATGTATTAATTGTTACAAAATAGTATACTTTTGAAAATTTAAATACTTTCTTATTTTCCACTTTTAGTTTAGTTGCATCAGATTTTAAAGCTTTTACTAAGGAAAGTGTACGTTATTATTATATTATTATTCACACAATTAATGGAACCCTACACGGCTACACCAAAATGTTTCGCATCAATTGTTTTATTTTTCTCTCTATTCCTACGCATTAAGAGTTCGTTTGCAAATACGCCTGACAACCACATATGTATGTTGCAAGTTTTGATAAATTATTTAGCAGGTATTATTTACTATATCATAAAACTTACCTATATATACAAGTCTAAATAAATACTATCACATTCAATGGCGGATGTAGAATTTGTTTTTGGTGGGGCAAATCATACATAAACTCAAAAAAAAAAGCTAGAAAATGCTATTTACTAATGGAAAGTAACTAAAATTTAAGTATACTAAACAAATTTTTAAAATATTTCAGGTGGCACTTGCCACCTTCTTGGACAACGTATGTATTGAATACAATTGTACATATACAGCACATACACAAACTCACTAAATATATTTTTTAAATACGAACATAAAGTTCTCATTAAAAAGAGCGACTTTTACACAAGAAAATGTATGAAGTATTAGTATTTGTGAAAAGAGAGTCAAGATTAATTATAAGAGTAAGACTAAGACATGGTGATTGGTTGCAAATAAAGTAAAACAAGTGTTGAGGTATTAACCAGTGCGAGTAAATGAGGTTAGCGAGCAAATGATGGCAAACTTTTGTCGGCCAACACTATTTGCAAACGACCAGAATAGCTCACTGAGTTACTGGTGAAGAAGCTTTTTTTTTTTTTCTCGAAAGATTTCATTGACTATAGAACCCAAGGAGTACATCCAAAACACAAAGTCCCCGCCTACGGGAACGCAAAAGAACACCATCTAGGTAAACCACTAGCTACATAGGATTGGTAAAAACTATCTTTTAAAGCACTAGTAGCTATCAGACGAGCAGCCCTATTAGCTTGAAAGGATTCTTTCAAAACTCGCGATTCCAAAAAATCACGAAGCAGACTCCTGATGTTCATCACTTTATTCTTGAAGGAAGGCCACGCTTGAGGCCGATTCACTGCATTGACGAAACTACTTCCTTCAAACGCAAAGTGCACATTTAGTCGCCTAAGGCTTCGCATACTCTCAACCGCCCATGCAACGCATAAATACTGGGCTTCAACTTTGGTTCCAACATCACCAAAAGAACGTCGACTATTAAGTAACACAACTCCCCTGGAATCACTAAGAATCCATGCCATCCCTGCTACCTTTTTTTTCTTTGACCACTGCATCCCAATATTACATTTTAGAACATTTGGAGGGGGCCTTTTCCAAACCATAGAATCCCGAAGCGCTGTATCTCTATGATCAGTTGAGCTTCTGTCTCCTAAAGTCTGAGCATAGTACCACAACTCAGCTTCCTCCTTCGCTTTGCTGCAGAGTTGATCTCCATCAAATAATTCTCCTTCAAACAAAAGTCTATTTCTATTTTTCCATAGATACCAGAGGGTCCAGGGGAAGCTTTTGGTTACTTCTTGCCATTCCTTTTTCCTTTCCCATGTTTGCAACACATAATTCAGATTGGTGAAAATCGAATAATGGTTGAAACCCCCTAATCTCGCTGGAAAACCAGATATAGCCCAAACCTGTCTCGCTAGAGTACAAGTAAACAGAACGTGATTGATAGATTCGCCTTCCCCTCCACACGTCTGGCAAACTTGATCACATTTCATGCCCCTAGCCTGTAAACCATCAAGAACCGGCAACGCTCCAGATAAAGCTTTCCAAAGAAAAACTTTCAGTTTGGAAGGAGCCTGAATACGCCACACTTGATTCTTTAAAGGGTTGATAGACGGGTATGCAGTGTGTTCTCGAAGCAGCTCCTGATTGTTCTCAGCAAATGCAAGTTCATAACCTGTTTTCACTGAATACAGACCACTTTGCGTATGCCTCCACACCCATGAATCAGTCTCTGAAGTCACTGGCTGATTGCTTTGGAGGATTGTGATATCCCCAGGAACAAATATCTCTTTCAATCGCCTGAGGCACCATCTCCCTGTGAGAGTATCGATTAGGTCAGATACCCGCAAGTTAGCATCAATAGATCTTTGTTTCCGATAGGGGGTGCGCAAAGTTCCGTCATCGTCTTCAAACCATGGCTCCGTCCATACATTGATACTGGCACCATCTCCAACGAGGCGTTTCAGACCTTTCTGCAACAGTTCTCTGCCCCAAAGAATGCTCCGCCAAGCATATGATGGTCTGACTCCAAGTGTTGCCTCTGTAAATTGAGTGTTCTCAAAGTACTTGCCTTTGAGTACAGCCGTCATGAGACAATCTTGAGAATACAACAATCTCCATGCTTGTTTTGCCATTAGTGATTGGTTAAAACTCTCCAAGTCCTTGAAGCCAAGGCCTCCAAACTCCTTTGGCAGACACATCTTGTCCCAACTAAGCCAGTGTATCTTGCGCTTATGTTCCACTGAACTCCACCAAAAATTCTATCCTACTATAGAATTTTAAAAGAAATAAATTAAAGGAAAAAACTGGCGGAAGAGACGAAGAGTAATGAAAGGTAATCAATTGTTAGAGAACATAAACTAAATGAAAGCAGTTAGAGCCACAAACTACACTTTTTCCTTTCGTTTTCAACTTACACCAACTTACGCTGCAAGGCACAAGTCATAATTAGGTTACTCATATCCAAATTGCTTGACCACAAAGTTTGATTTGTTTTCCTTATTTATAACATTTTCATATGGTGCGATTTTACTATTATCTTTAAACGCATAAAGTATAGTGAATCACACAGGAGTTCGCCAAAAAGTTTTCGTTTTGTTTTGTTTTGTTCTAACGTGAAAAGAAGGCATGTTGGTGACTTTGGAAAAGTTAAAGTTATTTGTATAGTGTATTTTTTTGGACAAGCCCAAGCAAATCATAATTATAATTTTGGGCTGGGTAATAGTAACAAGGACTTGGACGTAGAGTTTTAAACGGGCCATTAAGAAATATCACGACGGGCTGCACAGTTTTGTTGGAGCTCGCAACGAATCTGTTAACCCAACTAAAACCATAAGGTAGATCGAAGAGCGATGTGTGTGTTGAGTGCTTTACATATTAACATACTTTTTAGACTTTCACTTTAATACTTTTACTAGATCTTGACCCGCCCAACCGGGCGGGTATTTATTTTATGTTTTTAGTTTTTTTAATTTATAAATGATATATTTTTAATATTTAAACATAAATTTAGATTGAAAATTAACATTTGTAGTTATAATAAAAATTAAAAGTTTTAAAAAATATTTTGATATAAATTTTAAATTCCTAACTAAAATAATATAGAGATGGGTCATAATTTTTCCAATTCCAAAATCTTAGCATTCTTAATGACAAATAAAATAATTTATAAATACATAAAATATATAAACATATTTGAAATTAAAATATTTAAAAAAAAAAAAAAATTACGCCATTGTTGTTTATTTCTATAGTTTGACCCGTGGCCGTATAAATATTTGCTTTCACTTCAATTTTTTTTCTTTGTTCTAATGATAATATATATAAATAAAATATTTTATATTTTATCTATATGATATATAAATTGATTTTGATGTGTGATTTTTATTTTATTATTTTTATTAATAAATATTGAAAAATATTAAATGTTAACAAAAAATCTATTAGAAATTTTATTTTGGTTAAGGTTCATTCTATTAAAGAAATCTATTATTTAAATTAGGAAAGACATTAAATACTTAAATCTATCATTTAAATAAGGAAAATACAAAAATCTCTACTATCTTTGTTACCAAACAAAATTTAATTTTTTTAAAGATTCATATCCCTGTTTCCAAACAAAAGCTTAAAGTACTTCTACTTTAATAAGATAGATAGGTACTTCTAGCTTGAGGTGTACCAAATGTGATGTGAAACACAGATCATTTATGCAATCATGTGGGATCATGTACATCACCTACCAATGTAACCCACTTGATTTTCCATACGTCGGACCTCTTCTTTTACTAAACTGCTTCGTTTATGCAGTTGTAATCCCTTATTGATACTTTTTGTAGTAATAATTAATCAATAAGAAGAGTAGTTTATGAGAAAAAAACACACAAAGACCAAAAAAGGTAGTTGAAACAGGAAAGAAACATGTTGGAGAATGGAGAGTGCATCCTATCCTCCACCAACTTCGTTTCCCACGTATCAGTGTAACACACATGCTATTAAATCACATCTACAATATGCCCCCAGCTTACCTACCCCCATACCATTCATCTTATTCATTTTTTTTAATTTTCCGTTTATAAAATTAATATTTCTGAACCACTAAAAAGCACTTCAAAGCAAAGGTTTCAACTTTCAACCATCCATAATCATTATTATCCATTTGGCTATTACTGTAATACCCCGACCGTCTACGGCTAATGGGATACCCATGCCCGCTCACTCGGTCTGTGGGCTTCATCCCATCCGACGGTCGGTCGTTAATTTTCCAAAGCTCAAAATCATTGTTTACTAACCCTACAATCACCACCCGACATTTCTCCGTGCTTTGGCCTCACTTACACGGTATCGCGAATCACTTTTCTCGATAGGTCACCCATCCTTTCACTACTTCAGCCCAAGCACGCTTAACTCTGGAGTTCTAAACAGATGTGTGACGGAAAAGGTAAGTCAACTTTGGTGACATACGTAGCCAAATCAATTTTCTTAAGCCTTTCCGTATATCACAACTCGGAATGTTACAATTCACCCCCCTCTCAAAGAACGCAACGCCCTCGTTGCACCCCATGACATGTCTCAAGACGCCTCTCAAGTCAGAAATGAGACGGCTAACCAGTTATGATACCACTTGCAACGCCCCGACCGCCCACAGCTAATGGACCACCCACACCCGCTCTCTCGGCCCGTGGGCCCCATCCCATCCGACGGTCGGTCGTTAATTCTCAAAGCTCGCAATCATTGTTTACTGACCATGCAATCACCACCCGACTTTTCCCCGTGCTTTGGCCTCATTTACACGGTATCGCGAATCACTTCCCGATAGATCACCATCTTTTCACTACTCCAGCCCAAACACGTTTAACTCTGGAGTTCTAAACGGATGTGTGACAAAAAATGTAAGTCAACTTTGGTGACAGATGTAACCAAATCAATTCTCTTAAGCTTTTCCGTATACCACAACTCGGAATGTTACACTTACATTTAAAGGTACAGAGTTTGTATGTAACACAACTGTTTCATAAATACTCCCAACACATCTTATACAAATTTGGGTTTTTTTCTTTTCATTATGTTGTGTGGGAACAAACTATATAACAAAGGTTGAAAAAATAGAACTGTAAAATAACATATAAAATAAACTAAATTAAAAAATGGAGAAAAAGGAGGTTTATTCCCTCTTGGGATCACAACTTAATGACCATGCTGTGGCATTTCTGTGCCGTATATATAATAAGTACACAGTGAGTGTATGAGGGAGGGGGCTTCAAACATCCTCGTGTTACCATACATCTCTAAGATATCTTCCACTCATTTGCAGGTTCTTCACAAAGCTCTCTGCCTTTGTAGAATCCATTGATCCCTGAAACACAAAGACAAGACACAAGTAAGAACCCTCTCAAGACTGTTGTGATGGCGGTTGAGGTTTGATGTCTCATACGAACCTGTTCTTGAGCTATTGTGTGGAGAGATCTGTGAACGTCTCTTGCCATGCCTTTGGCGTCACCACAAACATATACATAAGCTCCTTGAGAGATCATGCTCCAGATATCAGAAGCCTATACATACCACAAAAAAAATTGTCAGCTCAAGAATCTGAAGATGAGAGAGTGTATTAAGCTGAGAACTTAAAGACATACCTTGTCCATCATCTTGTGCTGTACATATTCTTTGGTTGGTCCTTCACGAGAGAAGGCGATGCTTAGCTCTGAGAGTGCACCACTCTCAAGAAATCCCTGGAGCTCTTCCTCGTAGATGAAATCCTGAACATATGAAAAGACTTGAGGAACACTGAACAAACAGATGATGATGATAAGTTTTGAGTAAATGGGCTTAGTGTTACCATTCTACGGTTTCTGCATCCAAAGAACAAAACTGATGGTCCAAGTTCAACACCAGATTCCACCAATGCGAGCCTTTCCTGAAGGAAACCTCTGAATGGAGCCAATCCAGTCCCTGGACCGATCATTATGATCGGTACCTTAGAATCTAAAGGAAGCTTGAAGTTGGATTGCCTAACAAATATAGGCGCTGAGGAACAGTTCTCATTCTTCTCATAAGGCACAGCACTCTGTTATTACAAACAGCAACAAAAGAAAGCTCAGGAATGGCACAAACAATAACAAAAAAAATCACACTCATCTTTTAATTACCTTCATCCAAGTGGAACACACTCCCTTATGAATCCTGCCGGTTGGCATCTTCTCATGTACAAGTGCACATGTGACATGAATTGTAGTTTCAGCAATCCTATTCAAGTAAACAGGACAAAAAGGTCAATACACTAAAAGAAAACAAAAAGAGTAAGACAATGAGAAGGGTACTCACTTGGGAGATGATGATATTGAATAGAACCTCGGCTGCAACCTCGGAGCGACTGCAGCAAAGAAGACACCAAGTGGTGGCTTAGCTGAAGGAAACTCGGCCATCACCTCGAGTAGACTTCTTTGACTCTCTACTACCCACTTTGAATATTCATCCTGGTGTTGAATGGATTACTTGTAAGAGAAAATGTTACAATGGAAAATCAAGAAGAGCAGCGTGGCACAAACCTTTCCAGCAGGTGAAGCAAGGTGTTTTAGTCGCTCTGCTTCGGTGGGGTTAGATGCATGAGCAGCCAAAGCTACTAAAGCGGACTGCAGGAAAACAATTGAGATTAAACATCTATGACAGCAAATAAACATGGTCATAAATGTGAATCCAACCAACCTTTTTAGGAGAACTCAAAAGACATGCGTAACGTGTAAGCGCTGTTCTCAAGTTGCAAGGCGGGAATGGAGGAAGAAGAGAGCTGCTGATTGGTGTTCCATCTTCTTTATCAGAATGAAGAGAGAAATAAGTATCAGGTGACATGTCCAGCAACCTAAGCACTTCCTCTACCGTTTCATTCAAATTATCACACAGTACACCAACATGATCTCCAGTTTCATACCTGACAGACAAAGATACAAAACATATATATATATATATATTCATGTTCCCTCTGGTTCTGTAACACATTCTTAAATTAGCAGTAAAACTCACGTCAGTCCACTTCCGGCAATGTCAAATTCCAGATGGGTGCAGGAACGGTCAGACTCTGGTGTATGAAGCTCTCTTCTCACAGCAACATTTGCCCTTTAAAAGCATCAAAACAAAGCACTGATTAGATCAAACTGATAAGACAATGTTTATAAGGGAAAAAAAAATGTGAAGAAGCCTGGTTTTGCGCACCTGTAAGGATGTTGAGCATCAAACACGACATGACCATTCCCATTCGCCAAGTTTTTCTGGTTCAACGCATCTTCAGAGTTGTGAATAGAAACTCTGTATTCTAGCACAGCAGCAGTGTATGGAGTAACAGCTGTATCCCCTTCTTCCCTTAGCAATGTATCCAACTCAGGCCACAATGCTTCTCGCCTGCAAGAGATTTAACAAACTGAGCAAAGCTGATAAAAGAGAAAAAAAGTATAAGATCAAAAGTAAGTACCATGCGGTAAAGTCATCTTCAATACATTGGTCATCATCTCCAATACCAACATGTACAAGACGCTGTGCACCTGAACAAGCCAAGTCATCAAGTTAGAAGAAGACAAATACAAAAGACATCAAAAAACGAATGATGAAAATAAAGAAACCAAAAACAAACCTTGTTCGACAAGAATGTCATCTACAACTTTGGCAACCTGCAACACAGATTTTTACAAAAACAACAAATATTAGAATATTTTAAACAAGATTATGATTTTCTTTAAAAACATAAATAAATATTTCAGTTTTAGAAACCTTATTAAAATGTTCATATTGTCTGTTTCCTAATCCAAACACACCGTACTTCAAGTTCTTGAGCCATTCTCCTCTGTCATTCCCCTGTAACACACATGACACATGTGCAAAACTTGAGAAACAAGAAAACATAACAACACACGCTACAACAACTAAATGACCCCAAGCAACAAAAGACTAACCTCGGTGAACCATTTGTAGAATCTCGCCGCATTGTCTGTTGGCTCACCGTCTCCATATCTACACACCAAGATTGTAAAACCAAGATCAGCCAAAGCAACTTTCAATAAAGACAAAAACAAACAGAGCTTAAAAAATAAAAAAAACTAACGTGGCTAAGAAGAAGAAAGCCACATCCTCTTTCTTCAACTTCTCCTCATACTCATCATCATCAGCCGCGTAATCGTCCTGTTAAAACAAATCAGAATCAGAATCGAAATAAACAAGACAGAGTTTCGAGCTTTTTTTTTTTCAAAAAAAGGGTATAATACCAAATCAACGATTTTGAATCTGATCTTCTCGTATCTTGCTTTAGCTTCTTCTCCTAAAGCCTGCAAATTATCAAAAAAAACTTAGCTTTCATCATCTTCACTCTGTTTTGAATCAAAGCTCTGTTTTGAGCCAAGGCTCTGTTAGCTCTGTTTTGAGCCAAGGCTCTGTTTTGAATCAAAGCTCTGTTTTGAATCAAAGCTCTGTTTTGAGCCAAAACTCTGTTTTGAGCCAAAGCTCTGTTTTGAATGAAAGCAACGTACTTTAGCAAACCCTTCAGCAGTTCCGGTCTGTGTACCGAAAAAGATGGTGACTTTCTTCCTCCCATCATCATCAACCTCGTCCTCACCGCGAGGCTTGATCACCAACGGCTTAAGCGTCTCGACACGTTTGGAGCTGTTCCCGGATCTTCTCAAGACGAGCATGACGATGCAGCCGACGAGAACAGCTATGGTGGTGGTCACAATCACGGCGAGATGGCGATTCTCGGTGAGGATGGAGCTCAGTTCGGCGGCGACGGACTCGTAAGCGGAGGCATTAGCCGGGTCGGAGACGACGACGGGTTCTCCTTTGATGATGGCGGACATGAGATCAAAGGGAGAGACTTTCATGGGTGTTGAGGACATGGTGGCGTGTTGTTGTTGTTGTTGTGCCTAGACGAAGAAGAAGAAGATCTTTCTCTCTCTCTATGGATCGGAGGGTGTGGTTAGGTGTGGTGTTGGTGAGAGAGAGACTTCTTCTGAACTCTGCGAGAGAAAATAAATAATGAAATACGAAGAAGAAGAGAGCTACTACATATATAATTTTATTTAAATAATTATTTTTTATTTTCGTGGTTGGAGACTTGGAGTTGGAGTGGTGAGATTTATTGCCACCGCTCACCAAACCAGAACGGTCAAACCGACCTACCGCGTTTGATTTTACCATGGTTAACTTATGTATATACACTATATCATCTACCGCGTTTTATTATGAACAACATGAAAAAAAACACAACAGCAGAAAAGATATGATACGATCGTACGAGAGGGAGGCAAATAAATCCTAACTAGAATTGAACCCGCGCTAAAGCGCGGAATAATTTTTATTTTAAATTTATGATTCAGATTTTATTTAAAGTTGAAAATGCTAATAATAGTCACAAAAATAGAATGATTATTTGTTAATATGAAACTAAAAATGTTATAGATGAATTAGTAAATGATGTTAATCAAGAATTCTCTAAATAAATAACAAAAAGTGTGGTTTTGTCTTGTTTTTCCCACTGTTCTATTTTCTCACGGTAACACTTTTCACTAAACACCATTTTCTCATATGCTATAATTACCGTCACTGTTAGAATCATCAGATCAAGGGGATTAGAGTTGAAATGCATATGGCTTCAGTTTTCCTACGTCAATTTAGTTTTTGTTGGAGAGAAAGAGAGTTCAGAATGATGACAGCACACCTTATCTTGGAGAGCCTAAAAACAACAACGAACATATAAAACTCAAAGATTTAGCTATATCTGAGGATTATATTGTGTAAGATATTGGAGAACAGTTTGTAGCTTCCATATATGATCTTTAAAAAACCTGAAAAGAAGAAAGTTTGAAAGTTAAAAATAGACATAAGAAGAATGGTGAGTCTACTTTGTATATAGAATGTTTTTTTTTTTTAGAAAAAATATATAGAATGTTATAATGGTGAGTCTGTAAATACTGGGACAGTTTGACAAAAAAAAAAGAAATGCTGGGACAAATAATTCTTTAATTGATTAAGGTTTCTTGCAGGTTCAGTTCATTAACAGAAGAGAAGGAAGTAAACAACCATTTATGTCCAATTATATTCAGTAGTCAAGCCCTAATAACAGAAGAGAAGATAAACTGATTTATAAGTAGAGTTTTAAAACTTTGTAAAATTTAGTAATATTTAACGTACGGTTTTGTGTTCGGTCGGTTTAGAATAATTACGTAGGTTATCATTTTGGTTTATTTAATACGTAGGTCCACAACATTATAATGTAAAAGTAGCGCGTGATTTTTAAGTGATGACTTAATGAATAGGTCCAATTAAAAATGTGCCATGGTAATTTTCAAATGACTCTATTTTAATAGAGTAGATACTCATCCAATAGCTAAAAATTCTGGGTTTTTATTGACCATGTAGTTTTGAATGTAATACTCTTTGTTGTTTATTACGGATGTGGCAGTCATGTTGGTTTAAACTCAGGTATTAATGTTGTTGTGCTCTTAGGTCCGATCTGTCGTGGAAATTAAGGCCTGAGACCCGGATTTTCTTGGTAAATCAAATTGTTGGTTGTTAGTCACGACTGTTGAATATGATAAATTTTTGTCTCAAGTTTAGTTATATGTTTGAAAAATAGGAAAAGCAAATGCTTTTAATTAAGCGGGATTCAATAGCCCGTGGTATTAGAGCATCCGCAAAGGGGGATATTAGACAGTCCTTAGCTCTAATTCTTAGGCAAAGTGATTAAAAATATATATAATATTTGGTGTAACTTAAGGATCAATCCTTAATTAAGGATATTAAGGATTAAGTCCTTAGTGTGTTGGCAGTGTCTGATTGGTGAGGAGAGGGTTGTGTTAAAAAAAAATCATTTAGACTGGAGATGAAAAAAAAACCTGTGTGGCGAAACGAAGGCGACTCTTCTCCCGACTCCTCCGGCCTCTGCTTCCTCAACTCCCCAAAGCCCCAAATCGGAATCCGCCACTCTTCTCCCGACTCCTCCCTCTCTTTCAAGAGATTAATTCCCATCGCCGCCCTCTCCACCTCTTCTCCCACCCTCGGTCTCGCCGATACGTTACACGGCAAAGTAAGTTCCTGTCTGAAATCCCAATCCTAGTGATAGCATATGGTAATGATGAGCCTGAATGCGTTTGTTTTGATGGTGATGCTTAGAGTGTGCGATACAGGTGAAGTGACAAATGTTGCAGGCCAAGGTTCTTCTTACTTACTGTTGTATGATTGAAGTTCTTTGTATGATTGAATCGAACCAATCAAAATGTTTTCTAATTAAGATGACCACTTTGTTGAATTGAGAGATGGGTTTTAAGTCTGTTTAGAATTGAGTTCATAGGGATTATTATTAAGGAAAATAGATTAAACTTTGTTGTGTATGTGTTAATAATAGGCCAGTAAAGGCTAAGAAACGAGGAGGTGGTGGATTTGCCAAAGTACATTGAGCAGATTCTTTTTTCTTAGGGTGATATAAGTGTTACTAGGTTTCAGTTTTGTTTACCCTTTTGGTGATACTTGATTTGGGTAAGTCTTTGTTGATATGTCTTTTATCTTACTGTAGGTTTTGAGGATACAGCAGGCCTTCCCTTTGCATCCGTTGAAGGTACTAATCTCACATGCTGATGTTGTCTTTCTTAGCTGCTTGTTGAGGAGGAAGTTTAGTTTTGGTAGCTAGTTAGTTTAGTTTCTCTAGCCTCTTACATTATTATAATCTAGCCGTGGTTTCTCTAGCTATCTCCTTTCTTGCTGTGGTTTCTCGCCTTTAATTCTTGTTGTGGTTTCTCTAGCCAAGTCGAGTGATGGTGGCGGTGAACGAGTCGATGATCAAAGGCTACACGCACGCGTCGATAAGCAGCAAAAAGGCGTTCGAGTGGACACTGAGGAAGATCGTTAGGGACAATACCTCTGGCTTCAAGCTTCTATTGCTTCACGTTCAAGTCCAGGACGAAGACGGTTATCATCCTCTCTCTTTTTTTATACTATTCCTCAAACTTTTATTCTTGCTGACTTTTGTTACTACTCTGTTAGTGTTTAAAGTTTATGTGATTTTGAAGTTTTGGTTTGGTGTTTGTTTGATTGTTTCATATTGCTAAGGACTCAAATATAAAAAACACCATTGGACATTCTTTTTGGATTAGAATCCTTAACTATTCTAAAAAAAAAAAAATTTAGTTTAATAATCTTAAGAACTCCAATGGTGGTAACACCATTGGAGATGCTCTTAGATTGAGCCTTAACAAAAAGTTGACAAAGAAAAAAAATTGAGCCAATACCTCAACGACCATTATGGCCTTTGACCATAGGATTAGGAAGTCTTGAGTCGGTCAAGCTGTTGGCTGGTCAAATATGACATGAACTTTGACTCTTTTATACTAGCAAACAGGTTTTTTTTTTCTGACTAACAAACAGGTTATGTTCTATGTGATAATAATAATATATACTAATACTATATGGTGCATCATTCAAAAAGACTGCAAAAAAATATTATTTAAAGGGTATATAGTAAGAAGGTTCCTAGCATGTTGTAAGATGGCCAACCACTCATGTCAAAGTTGTTCAGTGATAACCCCATCCAACTATATGGTCGAGCTATTTAAGTTTACATATCATTTCAGAAACCGTGAGATGATAAAAAGATATAATGTTAGTAAATAATCTTGCGACGTTTGCTCTTTCGATAATCGAATATGCGTTTTATGCTTGTGTCCATATTGATCGACCTTCATGTCAACATCGTGCTTCTGCCCAACACAATTGATTACATCTCCAAAGAGATTCACCACAAATAAGAAAGAAAAGAAGACAAGTGAAACACCATAACACACGTGTCTTTATCGTTTTCACACTTTCAAAACAAACCGAAACACAAATTCGATAAAAAAAAGAACAAAAAACACAATCGTCAAACAATACTAGTTTATTACCAAATATAATCATTCACATGTTCTGAAATTTATGTATATATATACAATTACTTACTCTGGAATGGAAAACTCTGATACGTGAATAAAAATAATAACCTTCTATCAAAATTATAATAGTTCTTTTAACGGAAAATTATAATACTACGTACCTTATAAACCTCTTTTAAGTTTGTATATGTCCAAAGTTAACATGTAACACCTTAAGAAAAAGTTAACATGTAACAAATAAAAACACATAACGATATATTTTTTGTAATTGTCTAGTTAGACAAATCAAATTTATGATTTTAGTAGTAACGTCTTATCCCAAAACTCATGCTAAAGATGCCTAAACCCAATTTTCCCTTCACGAAAGCACATCCCCAAAAGAAATCAAACATGTTAACTGTGAAGTATTCTTGTTGGAGTTAATGTTATAATTAAACTTCTTTTGCTCTTTTATTTTACAGAGTGGTTTGTGAAGGTGGATTTATGTTAGGTCCAAAATGCAAAGGAAATAAGAGGCTGTAAGAAACCCTATGATGGAAAATAAGATTTCCAATACTTGATTGGTAGATAGAAAACTGTGACCCAACACTTCCCACATGGGCAAACCTAAACCATTTGTTTTATCCATTTCCCACCAAACTTTATACGAAGGTTTTATGTATTAACATTTTCACATGTTTTGCTTGTTATTTTATCAACGAAAAAGTTCGTATGCGTGATAAAGAACTTATCAACACAGTATACAGTATAACTTCTTTAAATTAATAATCGATGTTAATATCTCTATAAATTATTATAATTTTATAGTTCCAAATTAAGTTTTTAATTCAATTAGTATCTCGATAAATTAATAATTTCTATAAATTAATAAAAAAATATAGTTTTGGTGTAGTCCCAACATTATTAATTTATAAAGGTTTCACTGTATTTGTAATTGAATGACCTGCTATATTGGTCTCATTATAAACTTGTAAATACATTTGCTGATAAATATTTTCTTCCGGAATTATCCCGAAATTACTATTTTATACTTTATTGAAAAAAAAAAAATTCTATGGACTATACAGTCTACACAACCATACAATTTTAAGAGTTGTGTATTGAACTTGGGGCTACACAACCATACAATTTTAATAGTCTGAAATTCAATTAGTAGCAACGTTTTTAATACTTAGCCGACAATTAAACCAGAAGTAACTATAAACTAGATATTATTCATTAAACACAATTTTTAGTAATTAAAAAGAAATTTCTAGTAGTTAAACATAGATTCACATATTTAATCGTTGATGTGGAATTGATTTGAAATAGATAGTAAGTGAGTTAGTGATTCAAAGTATTAGTTTACGAGAAAGAGTTAATAATAACTCAATAGTAGTATATGAGAAAATAGTTTGGAAGGTGGAGGTGTAATGCAGTCAACCTATCTCTGGTATAAAAGTTTAAGAAAAAAAGTTTCTATTCGATCAATTTTGTGTTTGAAATCTGCTCTATATTCTTTTAAATACTCAAGAGTAAGAAATTGGAAATTAATTTGGTATGATCACACTTATTGCATCTTATGATACTTTCCTTAAGAATTCACGCATGATAAGTTCTAAAAAAAACCACACATTATTTATTGGTTACTCGGGCCTTAATTTCTCAGAAGTGGGCATAGATTTTGTAGGTCTGATCTGCAAGGCCTTACATAATCCGTGGAAGTATGTTATTAATGTTTGCAGTTCAATGGGCTGGTTGGGCCTATATAAACTTGCAATACGATAAGCAAGACTATATCATTAACACACACAAAAAGTAAACAGTTATTAATCATATTTTGTTTCAACTTTTGTGAAACTCTATTATCGTTGCCCCTATCAGAAATCGTAAGAAACCCTAATTTTACCTTCCACGAGATCTGTTAGAAACTTAGAATATGCCCATCGTTAGTATGAGGGTGTCCTTACATCTCACTTTTGTGTATTTTTTATGCGAAGAGATCACATAAATTTTGTTTGATATTACGAGTAAAGAACTTGGTTCCCAAATATTGTGTCAGTGAATTATGACTCGCCTGCCTAGCTAGATATATTATTTAGATTCAGTAACACATGACGAAGCTTAACTTTCCGGTTCAAATTGATTAGGGAAGAATTGGATTATAGGAAAGAAAGAAACGATCTGACTCTTTCCGCACACAGAGAATCTTCTTTCCGACCATCTTTCTTTTTTGCAACTTTGTGTCTGTCATAACATAAGTGGATTTGTTGTCGAAAAAGCAATAAGCTAAAGATGACTAAGAATTCACGACGGTTTGCTATAGAAATCTGATTTTCTTTAATATATATATTAATAGTATGACATGTTTCTGTTGGTGCGATTTATTTAAATTGCCATAAAAGTGCTACAAAGTGCATGATTATGTTGATCTGATAGACCATATTATGTACCCAATTACAAGTATGAGCCCCTTTTTATGATAAAGTTAATTAAGCTGTAGAATTTGTTGTAATCACATTTTATGCACTCTTCTTCAAAACAATCAATACGTATGAAAAGTAAAGAACTCATTGTTAGATAAACCCATTTTCTAAAAAAGTTTGGGTGTCTTCTAAAATTAGGTCAACAAAAAATGAACATTTTCTTGAAAATAGTGCTAAAAGAAATGGAGTTTTTCATTCACCTAAAAAGTTTGCCTACTTAAGGTACTCTGAAAGTGAAAACAAAGATACTTCACCGACAACAAATTAAATGATACATTGATAGTTTGATACTAAAGAAGCTTAACTAAAATCAAATACTTCACGCATCTACAAGTTTCTTGCTCTACTAAGTAACTATTAAGGAAATTTATGTTTACAACTGTTTGGAAATTAGTAAAAGAAAAACATAAGCAAGAATATAAAACTCCAGAAAGTGGATCAACTTATAATTTTTTTTACTAACTAACTTATAAAACTTTGAATTAAAACCTAAACAAAATTGTAAATACAACTGCTACCAACAATATTTTCTGCACATAAAACACGCAATGATTATGGATATCAGATGGATATACTGCTAAAATTCATAAGGACAAGATTTGGGTTCACCCCCTATGGTGAACTCTCAAATTCACTTCAATTGTTAGCACCAATTAAAGTGCCATATAGGATTGGTAAAAAAAAGGAAACAAAATTAAAAAGAAAAAAAAGGAAAGAAGTGAAAAATACGTCGACTAATTTTTGTAACGTCTTCTATGGCTTCTTCTTCATCACCAACATATAATTTTAAAAGCTTTTTTATCATCTACACAGAATATTGAAAGTTTTATTTGTCAAATTGGTGTCTATAATCCTCTTCCCTTATATCTTAAATCTAAACCCAAAATACTAAACCCTAAACCCAAAATACTAAACCCTAAATCTTTGGGTAAACCCTAAACCCTTGGATAAACCCTAAACCCTTGGGTAAAGAGATATTCCAAAGGTTTAGAGTTTAACCAGGTGTAGAGTTTATCCAAGGGTTTAGAGTTTAGTTTTTAGAATTTACCCAATGATTTAGGGTTTAGTGTTTTGGGTTTACCAATTTGACAAATAAAGCTTTCAATATTCTGTGTGGATGATAAAGAAGCTTTCAATATTTTGTGTAGGTGATGAAGAAGAAGCCATGGATGGCGTTAAAAAAATTAGTCTACATCTTTTTTATTTCTTTCATTTTTTTAATTTTGTTTCCTTTTTTTATTAATCTTACATGGCACTTTGATTAGTGCTAACAATTGAGGTGAATTTGAGAGTTCACCACAGGGGGTGAACCCAAGTTTTGTTCAATTCATAACTGGATACGTGCATGTCTGTAATATACACTAATGCTAGATACTATATATCTCAGTTCGAGTAATCAATCCGACCCATGTTAATATATATTCAAAACCCTTGTATAGTCGATACATTTATACTTGGATCTAAGAACTCTAACGAACAAACAAGACAAATTTACTATGATTAAACATCACATGTTCTGAATTTAAAGAAAATAGAAGTCTGTGACTCTGCGTGCATTCACAAGACAAAGAAACAAGGAAAAAAACAGATTACTAATCCATAGTTTTCGCTATATGTAAATCAAGACTTATTAACGGTTATTCGTTTCTTATAAGTTTAATGCGTTCTTGCAGATTAAGTATGATAGATGGTACACCCAAAAGGATCTAAAACTGTTTATCCTTCTTCTCTAGACCACTTGTGACCCAATAAATAAATAAAGACAAATGACATTTTGATAATATTTCATTTGTGATGATAGCCAATGTTCCCATAACACGCACACTGATACAATCGATGGGACCTGCCAATGATAGTCCAACACGTGACAGAGCGATAATAAAACAAGATTAAGATAAGATAAGTGTCGCATAATTATCCACGGAAAAAGACTAAATTAAAAACAATTCATACAAGGAGTAATATCCGTGGGATTTATGTGATTTTGTGATGATTGACACAGGAATACTCTTTCATTTCTTTGGAATGGATGTTTTTATTTGGTAACAAACTTTCCAAAAAAATTTGAAAGCTATATAATATTAATATATACTTAAAAATCCTTATAATTAATGTTATTATATTATAATATTACCTTTTCAAATATAGATATAGAAAACCCTATATATATTTTTTCCCCCTTTATCATATTATATCTGAAAACTGCCATCCCCTGTATTGGTAAAAGGTTATCATGTTCTAAAAATTAGTCGATGATAATGTAAATAGCGACATGTGTGATGTGTCGATCATATTTCCAAGCGTTAGAATTATGTCGTTTTGTTATCAGATATATGGTCAACAGTTTGGAGTAAGCCTACTAAGTCAATATTTAACTAACAATTTGAACGTATAACTTATCTTTTAATACTTTTAACACTTTGAAATTTACTATATATGGTTTATGTTTGATGTTATACTAGCTTTATTACGGTTATCTCATCTTTTTCTTTCTTCTTTTTTTTGTTAAAGAAATGGACAAGGAAAGTTAATAGCTATCATCTTATCATGGTGTAAAAGATTTATGTTATACTAAATTACATATAGTAAATAAACACTCTTTACGTACCGTACCAATAGTAAAAGAAGTAAAAAGTAGTAAAAACGTAACTCCAAACCGAAATAACGTGAATCGTATAAAGAGGTTAAGTTGTGTTCAAAAAAATAAAAATAAAGAGGTTAAGTATAAAAAAATTAAACTTTTTTTTACTCTAATTGGGGCCCACCCGTAAACTGCATCTCCTCAGCTCTCTATGCTTTGTATCTCTCTCTCTCTCTCCTCTTCACATCTTCTCTTCTCTTCTCTTAAAAGAGCTCTCTTTGACTTTCTCTCACACACATCAGCTCTCTCCCTCTCGCTGTCTCTCTTCTCAGTTCGCCGGAACTAGGGAGAGAGGAACAAACCGGGTTCCGGTTATCTCTTGTTTGCTCGACGAACCAAAAACTTTCCTTATTGCGCGTAAAGTCTTCTCCTTTTCTCTTTTTTTTTCGCCGATCTCTGTCTAATCTTCTTTCTCTCTGTTTTATTTCGTACCCTCCACTAGTTTTTTTCTTATTTTACTTTGTACTTTTTTGTCGTTTTCTTCTTCACATCGCAGGTTTTTTTTTGTTGTTGTTGGCAGGTTGTTATGGTGGTAATGTGGGTTTGACTAAACTTGTCTGTAAACGTTCTTCTCTCTATGGATTCTTCTTCTCTCGATGGTACTTCAACCTTTTTACCTTCTGGGTTTCTTTGGTTTGTTCAATATGTATCGTTATTCGTGTATCTTTGTTATTCCCTATGTAAGTTCAATTTTGTACGTATTTTTTACTTCAAAAGTGAGACACTTTACTGTAGTTAGGTATTCACTGATTTGCTACTTGATCTTACCTTACCACTGGCTTCTTAATAGTATTTTTTTTTCTATCAAATTTCTCATTGGTGATTCTGATAATGGATCTTTTGATTGGTTCCAACTCCATATTCTTTGTTTTCTTTTCCCATTTATATTGGTTTTGATATAATATACTATGAGTTTTGTTACATAATTTAATCGTGCGTCAAAAAAGACCTGAAAGGGAATAAGATTCCCATGACATGTCTCACTACTGTTAACTTGTTGGGTTCTAATTCTTACCTAACAGAGAACCCATGCTTTGAATTCCTATCTTATTCTTTTTGGTCCACTTTTATTCCAACTTCATTCTAAAGAGTATGATCTCTCGCTGTGGCAAGTTGTTTTTGATTCCCTCTTTGACTCCTTGTTCCAACCTCAACACTGTTCCTCCTGTGATGGTTACTCGAACTTTTTCTTAAATGAAATGAAACATGTTTTACGTGAATTGTCATCATCTGTGTAAAAACAAGATTCTAAGGCAGATTCTTGTATTAGTCTTTTGTGTTTCTGTTTATGACATTGTGTTCTCCATTGCCTTCACTTTTACTCAATTTTTTTTTTAAAATTTCGACTTCGTTTTCTTCTATATATATATAAACAGGAGCTGCAGGTGACTCATCAAAATGCAGCCAAATGAGTGTTGATGAGAAGAGACAGCTTGTTTATGAACTCTCCAAGCAGCAATCACACCTAGCTACTGAAGTGCTTCAGGCATGGAGCCGCCAAGAGATTCTACAGATCCTATGCGCTGAAATGGGGAAAGAGAGGAAGTACACCGGCTTGACCAAAGTCAAGATCATCGAGGCTCTTTTGAAAATTGTATCCGAGAAAAACTCTGGAGAGTATGATGACAAGAAGAAGAAAAAGAAGAAGAAGGGAGATTCTGAATGTTTGCCTGTTGAGAGAAACTCAAAGAGACAGAGGAAAGGTGATGAACCTACTCGCTATGTGAACAACAATGCCTCAGGGAGCTGCAACTCAGTTAATACCAAAGGTGAGGAGAACACTACTATCTACTGCAACAACTTGGCTTGCCGGGCCGTACTGAGACAGGAAGACTCCTTTTGCAGAAGGTGTTCTTGTTGCATTTGCCGTAAGTATGATGATAACAAAGATCCTAGTCTCTGGTTAACATGCAGCTCGGACCCTCCGTTTGAAGGTGATTCTTGCGGATTCTCTTGTCATCTTGAATGTGCTTTCAAGACTGAGAAGTCTGGTCTTGCAAGTGGAGGTGGTGATTGCTGCTGCTTCTACTGCGTCTCCTGCGGTAAACCAAACAGTTTGCTCGAGTGTTGGAAGAAGCAGCTGACGATTGCTAAAGAAACCAGAAGGGTGGATGTACTATGCTACCGTCTTTTATTAGTCCAGAAGCTTATAAAGGGCTCTAGTTATAAGTACCAGAATCTTTGTGAGGTTGTTGATGAAGCTGTGAAGAGTCTTGAAGATGATATTGGTCCCATCACTGGTCTCCCTATGAAAATGGGTAGAGGGATTGTGAACAGACTACAATCAGGCCCTGATGTGCAGAAACTTTGCTCTTCTGCTCTTGAGTCTCTTCAGACACCTCCTGAAGTTGCTGCTGCTGCATTGCCTTCACCACGCATCTCAGCCAAGATCAGATTCGAGGATGTTAACGCGAATTCACTCACGGTGATTCTAGCATCCAACGAAGTCACCTCGCCATCAAACATCGTTCATTACAGTATTTGGCATCGTAAGGTCACAGAGAAAGAGTACCAGGAGAAGTCAACCTGCACATTGTTCACTCCAAACGCCAGGTTTGTTGTCTCTGGCTTAGCTCCAGCTTCTGAGTACTGCTTCAAAGTTGTGTCCTATAGCGGAACACGAGAGCTTGGAGTCGATGAGATCAGTGTCTTGACTCGTAGCAGCCCTGAAGAAGAAGAAGAAGAAAGAAGCGAAAGCCCTCTCACAAACTGCAGCACGTTGTCTTCTAACCCTTCCTCTGTTGAAGCTGAGTCCAACAACGGTTACAATGTTCCTCAGAACCAGACAAAAGATTCTCCTTCTACCGAGGAAAATGCTGCTAAAATGTCAGAAGACATTGTGCAGACTGAGAAGAACGTTGTGCTGTTAGATGAGGAAGCTGTTCCAGACAAGAACAGAGAAGCTCTAATCCCGGTTACTACGACAAATCTCTTGCCTATTACTCCCTTCAGGTCAGACCAAACCAAGAACCGTCAAGCTAGAAACGGGAAGTCCGTTAAAGAAAACGGTTGTAATAACGGGGATCATCATTCAGCAAACGGTGGATCAGAGAGTGGACTTGAGCATTGTGTGAAGATCATAAGACAGCTCGAGTGTTCAGGACACATTGATAAAGAGTTCAGACAGAAGTTTCTGACTTGGTATGGCTTGAGAGCGACGCCACAAGAGATTAGAGTTGTGAAGATATTCATAGATACGTTTACTGATGATCCTGTGGCTTTAGCTGAGCAGCTAGTTCATAGTTTCAGCGACCGCGTTTCTAGTAAGCGTTCTGCGGTTGGTGGTGGTGCGTCTGCGGTTGTTCAGTCTGGTTTCTGCATGAAGTTGTGGCATTAGATATTTGGGGTTTAATCGGTTTTTATTAAAAGTCAAAAACTTTATTTATCATTGTTGGAACATTTCCATGCAAGAAAATTACTATTGGTATCTATTTGTTTTTTGTTTTTTCTTGTCAGGATTATTATTTTTGTGGAGTTTATAATCCAATTATATATAGCATAGGCTGAACCATTGTTTTGTTATACCTATGGATTATGTGATCTTTTTCTTATACAAGTAGGTCAAGAAAATGATAATCTCACTTATCTCCCGGCGAAGTGTAAGCTTGCCATCATTTGGTTGATAAAATAGGGCCAGCTTTTTCAATTTGTGTTACTTCTTCCACTGTGTGGGTTTCACTGTGGGCCTAAAATCTCGTTTCACATGTTGAGATTTTCCTTTTTTTCGCACGATTTTTTCTTTCACACGATTTCTTTCAAATTTGTTACCCTAAATAGCAACAAATTTTGTGATTGTAAGAAATTTTAATAAATAAAAATGAGAAACTCGATTTATAAAATTAAAATAAAAGTACAATAAGCTTTTTTAAAAATTATTCTTGAGTTGCAAATGACTACACAGACGTTTATTTTGTAAAATCTAGCCAGCAAACTTCTTTTTCAGTATGCTCCGTATTCCACTATTCTTAATTTTAGTGCCAATAAATCTCTTATGAACATTTATACCACTTTGATAAACGTTATCTCTTTTTCGCTTTTTTTTTGGGCTCATTTCTCCAACTTGCAAAAGAAAATAAGATCAACAAGATACATAAACAAGATAACTTTTACATTACACGTTTTTTTATGGCAACTACAAGTTTTTTTTTTTGCTAAATGGTAGCTACAAGTTAGTATTTACATATAACTTTTAATAGTCAAGATACATAAACAAGAATCTGATTGTAAAGTTTTATACTTGCAAGAGTTTGATCTTGTTTTTTTAGATTTTTTTTTCAACTTAAAGAATTAAATCTGGATTTATTAAAGATACATACCAATCTCCGAGTGAGAGGTATAATCCATAGATCGAACCTGAAATGTAGTAAAATTCCAAGTTTTTCCTGTTACCATTTGACCATAAGCTCTCGATCATTTTTTTCAGATTTCACTTTTCATTTTCAGCCGGCACCTTAAAAACCGTTTTAGTTTTTGATTTTTTTACTTACAAGAATTTGATTGCAAAGTTTTATACTTGCACGACTTTGATCTTGGTTTCTTTCAGATTTCACTTTTCACTTTCAGCCAATTTCTTTTAAAACCGTTTAACAGCAAAAAGGGAAATAAAACTCTTTTTTAGTCATTCTAATGAGCTTTATAAGATTCGCCAATATAAACGCAAAGATAGAAAGATATTGTTACATTTTTTAATTAAAAGTGAAAAGAGATGATATGCTTATTCTTAATTGGAGTGTTATATCCATTCTATTTACATTACAATCTTAATACTTACTATTATTTCCGTGATTGTACGGTTCAAGCTTTATTCATTTGTTATATATATAGTTTTTTTTTGAGAAAAGACTTTTATATATATATTGTTTCTTAAATCAAAATATGCGTTCCAAAGAATCTCTGCAAAGTTTTATTTTATTTTTTCTAACATAATCTTTATTAATATTCTTCCAACTACTCTTGTATCCTACACCGATAAATCTCACTGTCATGGAGCTTTATATCTACTTCAGAGCACTATCGCATTCTACTTTTGAATGATTGATTACTAGTCTTCTTTTATTTTCGACTAAATAACTGAACTTTAAGTAGATAAAATTTTCCATAGTAGAGTGTATATATAGGATTGGACATAAAATTCGTAATATAAATTTACTAAAATAAGACTTAGGAGATGTTATAAAATAGAACAAAAAATTCCGATCCAAACACTAACGGGTCTTCGAACGTCCAGCGGTGTACACGCACCACGCATGGTATTTGATTTAACGAAAAAAACTCCCTCTAAAAGCAAATCACAGTGTTTTTGTAATATGAAGCTATATAATTGATAACTAAAGAAAATCAGAGATTTGACAATAGAGTTGGATCGTATCCATATTATGATGCATTAACGGATTGCGACGTACAATCTCAAGATCTTTTAGTTGTCACTTACTATTTATGATGTTAGCACATGCGGCTTCGATTATGAGCTAAGAAAATTATAATAACGAACGAGAGGAACTAATCACCGTGAATAACACAATAAATGATCAGATACATCACGATTTCGCAGATAAAATCCATCGTAATATGCCTTCCACTCGCCATACTATGTATTTATGCAAAATTAGATCAAAAGGAGATATAAAAAATGTTAGGCAAAAAGGAAAGCTTTCATTTATTATAAAAAGGTTTTAATATTTCATGGAATGTGAATAGAGAAAGTGGGGTGTGAATAAGCAGATGCACAAGCATGGCCACCTAATAGATTCAAAAAGAAAACACATGCATGATACCACACTTATCACTAAAATTTAAATATCTAAAACCTAACATTGTAAAATTTAAAACAATTATAACATAACTCAATTTGGAAAACTGCATATAAATTATTACAAGAACACGAAAAAATTAGGTCTAGGGGTAGTGCCAAACTGTATTCTAAGTAGAGTTGTCCCTTTGTGTCTAGTGCCCTTGTGAATTATCTAAATGTGTATCAATAAATGTTAGAGCATCATTATTGG
>NC_079512.1:40158063-40214862 GCF_000801105.2 Raphanus sativus
ATAGTATGATGATAAGTTTTAAACGCTGTAAAAATACAGGAAAAGTGTCAGTAAATGTACATCAAATCTAATGAATCATTTCTAAATCATATTAATGCTGCTTAATTGCTTGGCTATATCATTGTTGTTATGTTGACGTCAAACCGTCTTTTAAGTGTACTGGTATTTTCGTGTTTTTAATTAAGTTTGTCCAAAAAAAAATGTTTGTAGCTTCTACGCTATATCACTACAAGAAAAAGTAGATATTGTGACAATGCTTTTAGTCACAATATATAAATATTTAGTGACAAATTATCTATTGTGACGAATATGTGACGGTTTTGGAAAAGTCACAATAAAGTCGTCACAAATTCAACTCAGTCATAAAAATGTCACAATTATAGAGACCATTACAATAGTATCAGTTTTGTTACAAATTGTTACGAGATAAAGTAGTCACAAAACTGACACAAAGTGTTACGCACAATTACGTAAGTAAATACGACACAATTTGTAACAATATTTCTGTCACATATCCGTTACATTTTGTAACTAAATAGTCACTTCAATATCTGTGGCAATTAACAAAACTCTCCAAATAAATTATGGTTATTGCGTGGCTTTTATATGTTTTAATTCTATTTATAAAAAAATTTAGTTAAAATAAATTAAAATTAAAAGTAAATAAAAAGCTGATTCATATTAAAAGAAAATTAAATTAAAATAAAAAGAAATTAGTAATTAGAATATATTTTATTGACAACCCATACCAATCGGTTAACTGGTTACAAAAATTAAGCTGGTAGTAGATAACCAATTATGATACAAACCAAAGCAAAGCAAACTAGGGTAAACTGGTCTCCTACTGTCCTACGCCACCTCCTTTGCCTCCGTCAAACCGCAGCAGCCAAACGAGATTCGTAGCTTCTCCTTCCACCCTTTTCTACACTTTTGCTATCATCATTGGCATTGGCTGTTCATATAGTCTTGATGAAAGCCTTTAACGCTGTAGTGGTCAGATCTACTACAAAGTAGTGGCTGTATCAACATCTGATGATCTGAATCAGAAATCTAACATAAAAAAAATCAAATAAACCAAACTGGGATGTGAAAAAGTAAAAAATCATGTCGGAAAGAAATGAAACTCAGAGAGATACATACATCGATTAGTAAATTCCATTGGCATTACGGATCCTTGGAGTCGTTGATAGGCAGTAGGCTAAAAAGTTCGACCTTTAATGAGTGAAAAGAGCTTTGTACCTGAAACCTTAAAATCGCAGAGATTAATATAAAGAAAAGGAAGAAAATAAGAGACATAGATAGAATCAAATGGATGAAACGAATAAAAACAGAAGAATCTAGCAGGATTGTTGATTTGCTTGAGAAAGAGAGAAAATAGTAGATGGAGGCAACACCAAAAAAGAGAGATATAAGAGTTAAATAGAATTATGAGATAGAGATCGTGCGCAAAAAGGGGTTATGAGATAGAGCATCTACTCAAAACGTGAGAGACCTAAAATATTTAATGTCAAAACCAAATAATCTGGAGCCAAAACCAAAACGTTATTTATTTTTGTTTAAGTTTTGGTTTTTTTTTTTGTAATCTGTTTAAGTTTTGGTTTCTAGTTTAATTCATTGATTTGCTTGATAAAGTTAGATTAATTTTGTATACGTATACATTGGTTATATGTTGGCATAATGGTTTAATATTTAAACTTTTAAAATAAAATTTTAAAAGACTAAAACATATTTTATCATTTAGAGTTTAGGGTATAGGGTTTCATATATATGTTTAAAGTTAAGGTTTGTTATTAGGATTGTGATATTAGGATTGTGATTTAGTTTCTATGACTTAAAGTTCTGAGTTAAAGAATATAGAGTTAGGATTTAGAATTTGCAGTTTAGGGTTATTTGATTTCAAGTTTGTTTTAATGTGTAGTATTTATTAAATATTAAACTGTTAGTTATTGTTGTTATATTTTTAACAACATTATTTATTGTTGTTATATGTGATATATTTTTTTAAATACTAATTTTATTAAGTTTTATATGTAAATGTTTTATATATTTGTATACATGAATATTGATTGTATTTTGGTTATTATATATGATTTTAACTTCAATGATTTAGAGTGTTGAGGGTTATCTTTATTATTTAGGGTTTGGAGTTTGGAGAGTACAATTTGAAGTTTAGATATAAAGTAAGACGTTAAAGTTCATATTAGAATTGATAATTATAATCTTGTACGAGTGTCGGATGTTAGTTTTACGCATATTGTAGGAATTGTAATTTATCATTTAAAGTGTAAGGTTTAATCTTTATGATCTAATGATTAAAGTTTGGGGTAGGTGTTTGAGATTTAAGTTATAGAATTGAGACTATAATTTGAAAAGATTAAACTTTAAGTTTGAATTTTATAAATTTATAATAGTCATGGAATATAGTAATTTTATAAAAAAAAGATAGAATATAGTAATTATGTCACAATTATGACTAAATTAAAAGTTATCAACACCGTAACAAATTGAGACGATATTATTACAAACTTTGGTCACCATAGGTGACATTGTATAAGCCACGAAGTCGTGTCTAGTAGGGACGATATCTAGTCTCGATTTCGTAACAATACTTGTGACTAACCACTTCGTCACATTTTTGTAACTTTTGGCAACGATTTTTCGTTACTTTTACATGTGTCACAATATTGTGACAAAATATTCACGATTTTGGGACCAAAAAAATTAGTCACTGGCCCGTATGTAAATAGTCATAACACTGTGACGAAACTTTTTGTCATAATATTTAGTCACAATGTTCACATTTTTTTGTAGTGTATATTGAATATAGATTGCTTAGACGGTGGAAGACTATTATTGCAATTAGAGTCGGTTAGGACAATAATCAGCCTTCGATTAGCCCCACCTCTAAGGCTCTAACTCTAACAAATTATAGATCAAAGTCAAAGTCAAATTTAAGAGGAGAAAGGAGACGACTAACGTGACAAAGATCATAGGAAGACCCGAAGAGAGAAGAATACGATTCTTCATAAAAAAATCCTTTTAAGGTAGTCTTAGCTTTCTAGGCTTTCGGAGAGATCATAGTTTCTTACATTTTACCGAGGGTTAACTTGGTTGTCTTGTCACCTAATCCAGTGGGTTGAAATAGCTTGATTATAGAAATAGTAGCATACATAAACAAAAAATAGTTACAATATATAGAGATGCAGGTATAAATTAGGATACATACAAATAAAACGAGACATATTTTCGTATTTGAAAACGACATATTAAATATTTTTATGAAGGAAAATTTCCCAAAGATCGACATGTGAACATGTGGCTTGTACGGATAAAAATAAAGATATTTTGAGCAAAATGAAAGAAAAAAACAGCGAAGGACCTAACATTTATTGATACACATTTAGATAATTCACAAGGGCACTAGACACAAAGGGACAACTCTACTTAGAATACAGTTTGGCACTACCCCTAGACCTAATTTTTTCGTGTTCTTGTAATAATTTATATGCAGTTTTCCAAATTGAGTTATGTTATAATTGTTTTAAATTTTACAATGTTAGGTTTTAGATATTTAAATTTTAGTGATAAGTGTGGTATCATGCATGTGTTTTCTTTTTGAATCTATTAGGTGGCCATGCTTGTGCATCTGCTTATTCACACCCCACTTTCTCTATTCACATTCCATGAAATATTAAAACCTTTATATAATAAATGAAAGTTTCCTTTTTGCCTAACATTTTTTATATCTCCTTTTGATCTAATTTTGCATAAATACATAGTATGGCGAGTGGAAGGCATATTACGATGGATTTTATCTGCGAAATCGTGATGTATCTAATCATGTGTTATTCACGGTGATTAGTTCCTCTCGTTCGTTATTATAATTTTCTTAGCTCATAATCGAAGCCGCATGTGCTAACAACATAAAGAGTAAGTGACAACTAAAAGATCTTGAGATTGTACGTCGCAATCCGTTAATGCATCATAATATATATCATAATATGGATACCATCCAACTCTATTGTCAAATCTCTGATTTTCTTTAGTTATCAATTATATAGCTTCATATTACAATAAACTGTGATTTGCTTTTAGAGGGAGTTTTTTTCGTTAAATCAAATACCCATGCGTGGTGCGTGTACACTCTGCTATCGCTGGACGTTCGGAGACCCGTTAGTGTTTGGATCGGATTTTTTTGTTCTATTTTATAACATTTCCTAAGTTTTATTTTAGTAAATTTATATTACGGATTTTATGTCCAATCCTACACTCTACTATGGAAAATTTTATCTACTTAAAGTTCAGTTATTTAGTCGAAAATAAAAGAAGACTAGTAATCAATCATTCAAAAGTAGAATGCGATAGTGCTCTGAAGTAGATATAAAGCTCCATGACAGTGAGATTTATCGGTGTAGGATATAAGAGTAGTTGGCAGAATATTAATAAAGATTATGTTAGAAAAAATAAAATAAATCTTTGCAGAGATTCTTTGGAACGCATATTTTGATTTAAGAAACGATATATATATATATAAAAGTCTTTTCTCAAAAAAAAAAGACGATATATATAACAAATGAATAAAGCTTGAACCGTACAATCACGGAAATAATAGTAAGTATTAAGATTGTAATGTAAGTAGGATGGATATAATATAACACTCCAATTAAGAATAAGCATATCATCACTTTTCACTTTTAATTAAAAAAATGTAACAATATCTTTCTATCTTTGCGTTTATATTGGCGAATCTTATAAAGCTCATTAGAATGACTAATAAGGACTTTTATTTCCCTTTTTGCTGTTAAACGGTTTTAAAAGAAATTGGCTGAAAGTGAAAAGTGAAATCTGAAAGAAACCAAGATCAAACTCGTGCAAGTATAAAACTTTGCAATCAAATTCTTGTAAGTAAAAAAATCAAAAATTAAAATGATTTTAAAGGTGCCGGCTAAAAATGAAAAGTAAAATCTGAAAAAAACGACCGAGAGTTTATGGTCAAATGGTAACGAGAAAGACTTGGAATGTCATTACATTTCAGGTTTGATATACCTGTAATACAAAACTAAATCACAATTTTTGATCATTTTAGATGGATATGGACTATTACTTTTCAGCCCATTTGAATATTTAGGAAAAAGTCAATCCATAGATTGTATTTTCCACTCGGAAATTAATATGTATCTTTAATAAATTCTGGTTTAATCTTTTAAGTTAAAAAAAAAATCTGAAAACAAGATCAAACTCGTGCAAGTATAAAACTTTACAATCAGATTCTTGTTTATGTATCTTGACTATTAAAAGTTATATGTAAATACTAACTTGTAACTACCATTTCGCAAAAAAAAAAACTTGTAGTTGCCATAAAAAAACGTGTAATGTAAAAGTTATCTTGTTTATGTATCTTGTTGATCTTATTTTCTTTTGCAAGTTGGAGAAATGATCCCAAAAAACAAAGCGAAAAAGAGATAACGTTTATCAAAGTGGTATAAATGTTCATAGAGATTTATTGGCACTAAAATTAAGAATAGTGGAATATGGAGCATACTGAAAAAAGAAGTTTGCTGGTTAGTTCAGTCAAAAAAAAAGTTTGCTGGTTAGTTTTTACAAAATAAACGTCTGCGTAGTCATTTGCAACTCAAGAATAAAAAATAAAAAGCTTATATGTACTTTTATTTTACTTCTACAAATCATTTTTTCTCATTGCTCTTTATTAAAATTTCTTACAGTCAAAAAATTTGTTGATAAAAAAAAAATTGTTGCTATTTAGGGTAACAAATTTGAAAAAATCGTGGGAAAAAGGAAAATCTCAACATGTGAAATGACATTGATTTAGAAATTAAAAAATATATTGTAGCCAATAGACCTTATTGGGCTTTGACGCCCACAGTGAATCCACACAATGGAAGAAGTACACAAATTGAAAAAGCTGGCCCTATTTTATCAAGAGTTGATTACCGTATAAGACACATTGTGTCTTTGGCTAACACAAAAAAGCACATTCTGCTTGGTAGATTCTTTGTTTTGTTTTCTAGTAGTTGTTTTGACACTTCTGATCTTGATGAGGATTCTTATTATTGTTATTATCAATTTACCCTCTATTTCTTTATTTGATTATATTCTGAATATGAAAATATATAAATAAATAAATTTGATGTAATGAACTGTAGTTTTTATCTTCTACATTTTAACATCCATTTACGTGTATTTTACCAATTTGAATATTAAAAACATATCCACACATAGAAAACAACCTTGTAAATTATGTACTTATGGACAACTAAAATATGGATATAGAAAAATATGAACATAACATGTGGACAAGTAAAATGTGGACATATATGGTATGGATAGAGAACCAACCAATGAAGGAAGAAGAAAAAAGAAAATAGCACCAGAAAACTGAGTTACTTCCTAGCCATAAACCAAACTTCTTTGAGCTCATGTGTGAGTGAACCTAACAGAGAAGCATGATTAGCCACCAAATCCTTCAAAGCTAGAACAAAAACAAACTCTTACAAGAAGTATAAACAATGTTTTTAATTCTACAAGAGGTTTCATGTACAAAGTTTTTGTGGATGAAGAACTTTCAGCATAATGTGGACGAGGTCTTGTGGACAAAGTCTTGTAGACACAACAAAAGGATATTAATTAGAATCATGTCCACAAAGACAATCAGTAGAGAGAAGTAGTATGACATATACCTTATTCTCACTTGAGAAGGTGATGAAGTGAGTGTCTACAAAACTCGGTAATTAAGGAGGAATCATATTAGCGTTGTGAGAGTAAAACTGATCCAAAACAAAACAATTTAATATCACAAGGAAACATAAAAGAAAATTTGGCAAATTAATTTTGTTAAGCTTACACTTTTCTGGAAATTTCAGTGAGGTCCTAATTTGGATTCAGAACCTCATCCTTGTTACTGAAGAAGACAAACAAAGCAACATTAAAGAAAATACAGATATTAAAGTTATCAACTTTGGGAGGAAGAAAATAGTTTTTACTAACAACAAGCGAAGCAACCATAGTTATGGATCAAATTGTCAAGCAAAAGAGCCAAACCCAAGTCACCAAACAAAAGGATCGATTTGTAGAGAAAACATAAACATGATTCCCTAATTCTATCAAACTCCAGAATGCTAAAGACATATGACTAAAATCAAATCAATCCAACAAAGGAAGAAAGTGAAAAATTGAATCTTGGAGGTTTGGGATAGAATTGACTAACTGGTGAGACGATGACAAGGATCATAACGGCGGCCATAGAATCGTTTTGATGATGGGTTCTGTCAATTGATGATTTTCTGGAATCCATTGAGAGGATTTGCACGAGATCCATAATCAGAAGGTGTCTCTTTAGTTACATGTTTAGATGAAAAGCTTTGACCAACAGAGCTCGTCAATTGGAGATTACTTGAAAACTAGGGTTCTTAATCTTCAATCTCTAAAGAGATAAGATTTTGAGATTTGGTAAAATCAAAAGATGAGTTGGAACACGTTTGATCTCCTTTGCTGAGATTTTTTATTCCCTTTAGTTAAGAAGGAATATGAAAGTCTTTCACCTCAAAAAAAATGTGTTACAAGCCTATTGTATCTTTAGAAGTAATATGAAAGTGATAAAGTGTCTTACCATGTAATTTTTTCTTTTATCAACTAAATGATGGCAAGCTTACACTTCGCCGGGAGATAAGTGAGATTATCATTTTCTTGACCTACTTGTATAAGAAAAAGATCACATAATCCATAGGTATAACAAAACAATGGTTCAGCCTATGCTATATATAATTGGATTATAAACTCCACAAAAATAATAATCCTGACAAGAAAAAACAAAAAACAAATAGATACCAATAGTAATTTTCTTGCATGGAAATGTTCCAACAATGATAAATAAAGTTTTTGACTTTTAATAAAAACCGATTAAACCCCAAATATCTAATGCCACAACTTCATGCAGAAACCAGACTGAACAACCGCAGACGCACCATCACCAACCGCAGCACGCTTACTAGAAACGCGGTCGCTGAAACTATGAACAAGCTGCTCAGCTAAAGCCACAGGATCATCAGTAAAAGTATCTATGAATATCTTCACAACTCTAATCTCTTGTGGCGTCGCTCTCAAGCCATACCAAGTCAGAAACTTCTGTCTGAACTCTTTCTCAATGTGTCCTGAACACTCGAGCTGTCTCATGATCTTCACACAATGCTCAAGTCCACTCTCTGATCCACCGTTTACCGAATGATGATCCCCGTTATTAATACCGTTTTCTTTAACGGACTTCCCGTTTCTAGCTTGACGGTTCTTGGTTTGGTCTGACCTGAAGGGAGTAATGGGTAAGAGATTCGTCGTAGTCGCCGGGATTAGAGTTTCTCTGTTCTTGTCTGGAACAGCTTCCTCATCTAACAACACAACGTTCTTCTCAGTCTGCACAGTGTCTGTTGTCATTTTAGCAGCATTTTCCTCAGTAGAAGGAGAATCTTTTGTCTGGTTCTGAGGAACAATGTAACCGTTGTTGGACTCAGCTTCAACAGAAGAAGGGTTAGAAGACAAGGTGCTGCAGTTTGTGAGAGGGCTTTCGCTTCTTTCTTCTTCTACTTCTTCTTCAGGGCTACGAGTCAAGACACTGATCTCATCGACTCCAAGCTCTCGTGTTCCGCTATAGGACACAACTTTGAAGCAGTACTCAGAAGCTGGAGCTAATCCAGAGACAACAAACCTGGCGTTTGGAGTGAACAATGTGCAGGTTGACTTCTCCTGGTACTCTTTCTCTGTCACCTTACGATGCCAAATACTGTAATGAACGATGTTTGATGGCGAGGCAACTTCGTTGGATGCTAGAATCACCGTGAGTGAATTCGCGTTAACATCCTCGAATCTGATCTTGGCTGAGCTGCGTGGTGAAGGCAATGCAGCAGCAGCTTCAGGAGGTGTCTGAAGAGATTCAAGAGCAGAAGAGCAGAGTTTCTGCACATCAGGTCCTGATTGTAGTCTGTTCACAATCCCTCTACCCATTTTCATAGGGAGACCAGTGATAGGACCAATATCATCTTCAAGACTCTTCACAGCTTCATCAACAACCTCACAAAGATTCTGGTACTTACTCGAGGAGCCCTTTATAAGCTTCTGGACTAATAAGAGACGGTAGCACAGCACATCCACCCTTCTGGTTTCTTTAGCAATAGTCAGCTGCTTCTTCCAACACTCGAGCAAACTGTTTGGTTTACCGCAGGAGACGCAGTAGAAGCAGCAGCAATCACCACCTCCACTTGCGAGACCAGACTTCTCACTCTTGAAAGCGCATTCAAGATGACAAGAGAACCCGCAAGAGTCACCTTCTTCAAATGGAGGGTCTGAGCTGCATGTTAACCAGAGACTAGGATCTTTGTTATCATCATACTTACGGCAAATGCAACAAGAACACCTTCTGCAAAACGAGTCTTCCTGTCTCAGTACGGCCCGGCAAGCCAAGTTGTTGCAGTAGATAGTAGTGTTCTCCTCACCTTTTGTATTAACTGAGTTGCAGCTCCCTGAGGCATTGTTGTTGCTCGTTGGAGGAGCCACGTAGCGAGTAGGATCATCGACTTTCCTTTGTCTCTTTGAGTTTCTCTCAACAGGCGAACATTCAGAATCTCCTTTCTTCTTCGTTTTCTTCTTCTTCTTCTTCTCATCATACTCTCCAGAGTTTTTCTCGGATACAATTTTCAAAAGAGCTTCGATGATCTTGACTTTGGTCAGGCCCGTGTACTTTCTCTCTTTCCCCATTTCAGCGCATAGGATCTGTAGAATCTCTTGGCGGCTCCATGCCTGAAGCACTTCAGTAGCTAGGTGTGATTGCTGCTTGGAGAGTTCATAAACAAGCTGTCTCTTCTCATCAACACTCATTTCGCTGCATTTTGATGAGTCACCTGCAGCTCCTGTTTATATATATATAGAAGAAAACAGAGTCAAAATTCAAAACTTTTTTTGAGTTAAAAGTGAAAGCAATGGAGAACAATGTCATAACCAGAAACACAAAGACTAATACAAGAACCTGCCTTAGAAACTTGTGTCTTGTTCTTACACAAATGATGACAATTCACGTAAAACAAAGTTCAACAGTGTTGAGGTTGGAACAAGGAGTCAAAGAGGGAATCAAAACAGCATGCTAAAGCGAGAGATCATCTTCTTTAGAATGAAGTTGAAAAAAAAGTGGACCAAAAAGAATCAAAAGCATGGGGTTCTCTGTTAGGTAAGAATGAGAACCCAACAAGTTTAACAGTAGTGACATCTCATCGGAATCTTATTCCCTTTCAGGTCTTTTTTGACGCACGATTAAATTATGTAACAAAACTCAATAGTATATTATATCAAAACCAATATAAATGGGAAAAGAAAACAAATAATATGGAGGTGGAACCAATCAAAAGACCCATTATCAGAATCACCAATGAGAAATTTGATAGAAAAAATGCTATTAAGAAGCCAGTAGTAAGGTAAGATCAAGTAGCAAATCAGTGAATAGCTAACCACAGTAAAGTGTCTCACTTTTGAAGTAAAAAAAGAGTACAAAATTGAGCTTACATAGGGAATAACAAAAATACACGAATAACGATACATATTGAACAACGAAAGAAAGAACCCAGAATGTAAAAAAAAGTTGAAAGTACCATCGAGAGAAGAAGAATCCATAGAGAGAAGAAGAACGTTAACAGAGAAGTTTAGTCAAACCCACATTACCACCATAACAACCTGCCAACAACAAAACAAAAAAAACCTGCGATGTGAAGAAGAAGAAGACGACAAAAAAGTATTAAAGTAAAACAAAAAAAAACTAGTGGAGGGTACGAAATAAAACAGAGAGAAAGAGGATTAGACAGAGATCGGCGAGAAAAAAAGAGAAAAGGAGAAGACTTTACGCGCAATAAGGAAAGTTTTTGGTTCGTCGAGCAAACAAGAGATAACCGGAACCCGGTTTGTTCCTCTCTCCCGGCGAACTGAGAAGAGAGACAGCGAGAGGGAGAGAGCTGATGTGTGTGAGAGAAAGCCAAAGAGAGCTCTTTTAAGAGAAGAGAAGATGTGAAGAGGAGAGAGAGAGATACAAAGCATAGAGAGCTGAGGAGATGCAGTTTACGGGTGGGCCCCAAATAGAGTAAAAAAAAGTTTAATTTATACTTAACCTCTTTATTTTATTTTATTTTAACACAACTTAACCTCTTTATATGATTCACGTTATTTCGGTTTGGAGTTACGTTTTTACTACTTTTTACTTCTTTTACTATTGGTACGGTACGTAAAGAGTGTTTATTTACTATATGTAATTTAGTATAACATAAATCTTTTACACCATGATAAGATGATAGCTATTAACTTTCCTTGTCCATTTCTTTAACAAAAAAAAAGAAAAAAGAAAAAGATGAGATAACCGTAATAAAGCTAGTATAACATCAAACATAAACCATATATAGTAAATTTCAAAGTGTTAAAGTATTAAAAGATAAGTTATACGTTCAAACTGTTAGTTAAAATATTGACTTAGTAGGCTTACTCCAAACTGTGGACCATATATCTGATAACAAAACGACATAATTCTAACGCTTGGAAATATGATCGACACATCACACATGTTGCTATTTACATTATCATCGACTAATTTTTAGAACATGATAACCTTTTACCAATACAGGGGATGGCAGTTTTCAGATATAATATGATTTTTTTTTTTTGAGCAACTGATAATAGATTAATGAGAAAGGAAAAACTCAGAGTTGGGCTGAGCCCAAAACTGACAGTTTGTTACATAGAGAGTTTTTGGCCCAAAAGTCTGCTGGCCCATTCAAAACTCTTGAAATGAAAGAAGCGTGAAAAGAGGAAAAGGAAGAGACATATATATATATATATATATATAGGGTTTTCTGTATCAATATTTGAAAAGGTAATATTATAATATAACAACATTAATTATAAGGATTTTTTAAATATATATTAACTAGGTGATACTTCCGTGCTCATGCACGATATAAATATTTATAAAGTAAATAATTTTAATAATGAGCACAGATATAAATATTTATAAATTAAATAATTTTAATAATTTATTAATATTTAATTTCAATTATTTTATAATTTATATAAATAATATTAATTTATTTAAGTTAAACATGTGATTTTGGATATGTGATATATGATTAGTTCGATTATCACTTTAGTATATTAGATATCATCAAATTCTTCGAATTCGATCAACCACGGTATTTTTATTCTAAATAAATTAAACTTTTTAATAATTTGTGATTTTCATTTAAATTGTTTTTTCTCTTAGATATGTAAATATATTTTAGTAATAATATTATATACATTGTTTTAAAATTATATTAAAAAACTTTAAGTGTTGATCGATTCAGAATACATAATAAATATAATAATAATATTTTGAAATCTCATGTATGTATGTATGTTTTACAAAAGAAATAAATTGTAATATTTTTATTTATTAATATGGTTTGAAGCATCCCGTAATTTATATGTAAAACATAAATACACATTACGATAAAATAATATGTTCTTTATTTTACCTTTGATTTTAGATATAAATAAAATTGATTAGTCTAGTTACTCATTTTGTGGATAGGATGACATATATTCCTTTGTATTAAAGTATAACTATTTTAATTATTATTAAGCCAAATCAGATTGATTTTTATTTATCGTATCAGTTCAGTTTTTCATCTTAAATATGTAAATATAGTTTTGTAATATTTATAATAATTTATTGTTTGTTGATTGTCTAAGAATATTTTAAAAATGAATCAATGATCAGTAGAAAGTTGCCTAAAAAAAGAAAGTAATAAAATTTTGTAAGTTTATAAACGCATATCGATATTTATAATAATTAAAATATTTAGTAAGATCTAAGTAATAATATACCTTAGATTTATAAAAGTAAACTGAAAATTATTTTAAATAATCTTAAGTATAGTAATTCAGATTTTCTTATATGCTTTAATTATAGGTATATTGGATTGTACTAACATAAAGGGAAACAATAATAACAAAACTAAATATTAAATAAAATATATATTTTTAATTGTGGAAAAATATAATATGTTTAGTTCATTAAAATATCTATAATTATGTTATTTAAAAATATTTTTTAAAATATGCTTGTGGTAAAATTAGTTTTCATAAAATTATCATTTAACGTTTTAAAACTAAATACAATTTTTTATTTTTTTTCTTGAGAAATTATTTTATATAAGTAAAATATTTTTATAGAAACTTTTAGTTTGTTTTAATTATAAAATATTATTAGTCAACAAATATTATAATAATGAATAAACCACTTCAATAATACTAATTATAAAATATTATTATTCAACTAAAGGTATCTTGGTTTATATAATCAATTTGTTTCTGTAATTATCTGAGAAAATACATAGATATAAGGAAAATATTTATATACTTTGAAAATATATTTGTATTGCTTAAGGTTATGTTTTAAAGGAAAAATCCATTTTTCTTAATATCAAAACTATTTTTGTTAACTCTCCTTTTTTATGAAATCATATTATATATAGATATACTCTTTTATTGTAAATTCGTTTTTTTATTTATAAATGTATTTAGTTATATGTTAACTAAAAAAGAAAACTTCTAATTAACAGAAATTATTTTTAAAAAGGAAATCAATTTTAATATAGTAATTATATGTATTATTTTCAATTTATTAATGGTGTCATCGTAATCAACCAGCGTAATAGTTAACGTGAATGCGACACGTAAGAAACTGACTTCTCAAATAATATTATAGAGATATTATATAGCTTTCAAATTTTTTTGGAAAGTTTGTTACCAAATAAAAACATCCATTCCAAAGAAATGAAAGAGTATTCTTGTGTCAATCATCACAAAATCACATAAATCACACGGATATTACTCCTTGTATGAATTGTTTTTAATTTAGTCTTTTTCCGTGGATAATTATGCGACACTTATCTTATCTTAATCTTGTTTTATTATAAACGCTCTGTCACGTGTTGGACTATCATTGGCAGGTCCCAACGATTGTATCAGTGTGCGTGTTATGGGAACATTGGCTATCATCACAAATGAAATATGATATTATCAAAATGTCATTTGTCTTTATTTATTTATTGGGTCACAAGTGGTCTAGAGAAGAAGGATAAACAGTTTTAGATCCTTTTGAATGTACCATCTATCATACTTAGCTTTCCGTATATATTACTTAATCTGCAAGAACGCATTAAACTTATAAGAAACGAATAACCGTTAATAAGTCTTGATTTACATATAGCGAAAACTATGGATTAGTAATCTATTTTTTTCCTTGTTTCTTTGTCTTGTGAAGGCACGCAGAGTCACAGACTTCTATTTTCTTTAAATTCAGAACATGTGATGTTTGCAAAAATATATGTTTAATCATAGTAAAATTTGTTTGTTTGTTCGTTAGAGTTCTTAGATCCAAGTATAAATGTATCGACTATACAAGGGTTTTGAATATATATTAACATGGGTCGGATTGATTACTCGAACTGAGATATATAGTATCTAGCATTAGTGTATATTACAGACATGCATGTATTTATGAATTTTAGCAGTATATCCATCTGATATCCATAATCATTGCGTGTTTTATGTGCAGAAAATATTGTTGGTAGCAGTTGTATTTACAATTTTGTTTAGGTTTTAATTAAAAGAAGTTAGTTAGTAAAAAAAAAATTATAAGTGGATCCACTTTCTGGAGTTTTATATTCTTGCTTATGTTTTTCTTTTACTAATTTCCAAACAGTTGTAAACATAAATTTCCTTAATAGTTACTTAGTAGAGCAAGAAACTTGTAGATGCGTGAAGTATTTGATTTTTGTTAAGCTTCTTTAGTATCAAACTATCAATGTATCATTTAATTTGTTGTCGGTGAAGTATCTTTGTTTTCACTTTCAGAGTACCTTAAATAGGCAAACTTGTTAGGTGAATGAAAAACTCCATTCCTTTTAGCACTATTTTCAAGAAAATGTTCATTTTTGTTGACCTAATTTTAGAAGACACCCAAACTTTTTTAGAAAATGGGTTTATCTAACAACGAGTTCTTTACTTTTCATACGTATTGATGGTTTTGAAGAAGAGTGCATAAAATGTGATTACAACAAATTCTGCAGCTTAATTAACTTTATCATGAAAAGGGGCTCATACTTGTAATTGGGTACATAATATGGTCCATCAGATCAACATAATCATGCACTTTGTAGCACTTTTATGGCAATTTAAATAAATCGCACCAACCGAAACATGTCATACTATTAATATATATATTAAAGAAAATCAGATTTCTATAGCAAACCGTCGTGAATTCTTAGTCATCTTTAGCTTATTGCTTTTTCGACAACAAATCCACTTATGTTATGACATAGACACAAAGTTGCAAAAAAGAAAGATGGTCGGAAAGAAGATTCTCTGTGTGCGGAAAGAGTCAGATCGTTTCTTCCTTTCCTATAATCCAATTCTTCCCTAATCAATTTGAACCGGAAAGTTAAGCTTCGTCATATGTGTTACTGAATCTAGATAATATATCTAGCTAGGCAGGCTAGTCATAATTCACTGACACAATATTTGGGAACCAAGTTCTTTACTCGTTTCAATATGATTGAATATTAAACAAAATTTATGTGATCTCTTCTCATAAAAAATACACAAAAGTGAGATGTAAGGACACCCTCATACTAACGATGGGCATATTCTAAGTTTCTAACAGATCTCGTGGAAGGTAAAATTAGGGTTTCTTACGATTTCTGATAGGGGCAACGATAATAGAGTTTCACAAAAGTTGAAACAAAATATGATTAATAACTGTTTACTTTTTGTGTGTGTTAATGATATAGTCTTGCTTATCGTAGTGCAAGTTTATATAGGCCCAACCAGCCCATTGAACTGCAAACATTAATAACATACTTCCACGGATTATGTAAGGCCTTGCAGATCAGACCTACAAAATCTATGCCCCCTTCTGAGAAATTAAGGCCCGAGTAAACCAATAAATAATGTGTGGTTTTTTTTTAGAACTTATCATGCGTGAATCCTTAAGGAAAGTATCATAAGATGCAATAAGTGTGATCATACCCAATTAATTTCCAATTTCTTACTCTTGAGTATTTAAAAGAATATAGAGCAGATTTCAAACACAAAAACTGATCGAATAGAAACTTTTTTTCTTAAACTTTTATACCAGAGATAGGTTGACTGCATTACACCTCCACCTTCGAAACTATTTTCTCATATACAACTATTGAGTTATTATTAACTCTTTCTCGTAAACTAATACTTTGAATCACTAACTCACCTAACTATCTATTTCAAATCAATTCCACACAACGATTAAATATGTGAATCTATGTTTAACTACTACAATTTTCTTTTTAATTACTAAAAATTGTGTTTAATGAATAATATCTAGTTTATAATTACTTCTGGTTTAATTGTCGGCTAAGTATTAAAAACGTTGCTACTGATTGAATTTCAGACTATTAAAATTGTATGGTTGTGTAGCCCCCAAGTTCAATACACAACTCTTAAAATTGTATGGTTGTCACTACAAGAAAATATTTATATTGTGACAATTTTTTTTGTCACAATACACATAATTCCGTAACAATATAACTATTGTGACAGAATTGTTACCATTTTCAAATAGTAGCAATAGTGTCGTCACAAATTTATGCCGTAACAAAAAACGTCTAAATTTGTTACAAATATATCTAGTAACTAGTTTGTAAGTAAAAGTGACAAAAATAAAAGTAACAAAACCGTCACAAATATTGACTAAAAATCTGGTCTTAAAATCGTTGGCTTTGATGACGACTAAAATGTCTCAATTTTGTAATTAATTGCAACAAAACTTTAGTCACTAAATGTCCTGAATAGTGACTACAGAGTTGTCTTCAATTAGTTACACATACATACTAAAAAAAGTCTTGAATCCGTCAGTCAAATTATTACAATTATTACAGTTTTCAATTCGGTAAATTTTGTCCCATTTTGTCTTGTATAACAACTAATTTGACGTCTATAAACTGTTAATATTTTGTATTAAATTTGTTTGTTACGTATTTGTATCATTTATACTAACTTTATTAAAACTACACAATTAGAAAATTATTATCAAAAGCAAAAGATACACAAAAACTTACATACATATGTCAAGATCTATAATATTAAGTTACAAAAAAAGATCTATAATACATCGAACTCTGTTAAACCATATCAGAAAGAATAAACTAAACAAAGAAAAAAATTCCAGAAGCAGAGGATAACAAATAAACAGATCCATTAAATCTTGGAGTGACTTTCCGCACCGGCCTTATTAACAGAATCCCGATTTTATAAACCGGCTATCTTGGGAGGTTTGTGATCTTTGTCGAGTTAATATCCAAGAGAAAAAAGTCTTCCATAATCGACAGACTGGGAATTTGATCCTCTCTCATACAGGCGCACAAATATGATTAGAAGATGCATCTACAACAAGCAAAAGAAATCATTTGAGTTTCAATACAATAAGCAGTTTAAATAACTGTTTGAAAATATACACCTCATACAGAAGATTAACCCTACCTAATGCGACTCTGAAATCAGTGATTGTGAAAAGTTAAAAGAAAAAAAAAGACAGCTTTTATTTTGTACGAGAGAGTTCTTAGGTTTTTAGGTAAACTTGTGAATGATGGAGAGTAAGTTGTTTACCTTGTTTATTTATATATTGTATTCGATTAAATCTTTGGATACTAATGAGTAATGATGTGGTGCTTGTTTTGGTAACAACCCGAATTTTAATGCTTTTTTACCGGGATTTATCGCTCCACTTTGATTCTCTAATTAATTGTTCCTAAAATTAAATCTTTGGATACTAATGACCGATGAGTAGTGACGGTTGGTGCTTATTTCGTCCGTCTTTCTTCAACTACTAAATTTTTATTCACTCCTAAAATTGGAAACTGTTTCTCTAATTAAAAGTTCCAGTAAGAATTATTTTTTATTTCCCATACAAACATAATCCGTTAACTTGGCATCACAGAATTTCTGTCTCTCATTGGCATTTTATTTTATTTTGTTTCCATAACATAGGTTTGCTAACACTTCCATTTTATTTTATATAATTATACTACATAAACGACAATGAATCAGTGTGAACAATTGGATCATTACTTTCATGATATAGTGCACGGAAATCTAATTTTTTTTGTAAAATATCTTAAATGTATCATGATTATCTTTTTTTGGAATGAATGTATCATGATTATCGAGACCAAAATATATTATTTGTTTGCAAAATTTATCTATTTATTATTCATAATACCAATTAGAAGAAAAAGTAATAAATGTTAGTAGTTTAGCAAAACTCCAACTTGCTTCTCATATTTTGTCATAATTTTTTTTTTTTTGAGAAAAGACATCATATTTTTGTCATAATTTACAACAGTTTATTATGGCATTGGTTTATACCAATTATAGTCACTAATATCTAGTTTTTCTTTCGCCTCACAATTTGAAACTATCTGTTCTGTCAAAAATACATCACAACATTAACGGTCAAAAAGTTATAGCTATGTCACGATTGTTACGAAATATCTTTTCGTCATATTTACATTACAAATTGTGACGAAAATTACCTACGGCTTAGATCGTCACAATATTGTGACTAACCAGTTACTATTTTATGACTAAAAACTTTAGTCACATTTATGTCTCTAGAATGTCACAGATTTGTGACGAACAAAAATTGTCTCAAAATTCTGTCACAATATCCCTCTTTTTTTGTAGTGTGTGTAGACTGTATAGTCCATAGAAAATTTTTTTTTTCAATAAAGTATAAAATAGTAATTTTGGGATAATTCCGGAAGAAAATATTTATCAGCAAATGCACTTACAAGTTTATAATGAGACCAATATTGCAGGTCATTCAATTACAAATATACTGTGTTGATAAGTTCTTTATCGCGCATACGAACTTTTTCATTGATAAAATAACAAGCAAAACATGTGAAAATGTTAATACATAAAACCTTCGTATAAAGTTTGGTGGGAAATGGATGAAACAAATGGTTTAGGTTTGCCCATGTGGGAAGTGTTGGGTCACAGTTTTCTATCTACCAATCAAGTATTGGAAGTCTTATTTTCCATCATAGGGTTTCTTACAGCCTCTTATTTCCTTTGCATTTTGGACCTAACATAAATCCACCTTCACAAACCACTCTGTAAAATAAAAGAGCAAAAGAAGTTTAATTATAACATTAACTCCAACAAGAATACTTCACAGTTAACATGTTTGATTTCTTTTGGGGATGTGCTTTCGTGAAGGGAAAATTGGGTTTAGGCATCTTTGGCATGAGTTTTGGGATAAGACGTTACTACAAAAATCATAAATTTGATTTGTCTAACTAGACAATTACAAAAAATATATCGTTATGTGTTTCTATTTGTTACATGTTAACTTTTTCTTAAGGTGTGTTACATGTTAACTTTGGGACATATACAAACTTTAAAGAGGTTTATAAGGTACGTAGAATTATAATTTTCCGTTAAAAGAACACTATTATAGAAGGTTATTATTTATTCACGTATCAGAGTTTTCCATTCCAGAATAAGTAATTGTGTGTGTTTATATACACACACATAAATTTCAGAACATGTGAATGATATATACACACACATAAATTTCAGAACATGTAAATGATTATATTTGGTAATACACTAGTATTGTTTGACGATTGTGTTTTTTTGTTCTTGTTTTTATCGAATTCGTGTTTCGATTTGTTTTGAGAGTGTGAAAACGATAAAGACACGTGTGTTGTGGTGTTTCACTTGTCTTCTTTTCTTTCTTATTTGTGGTGAATCTCTTTGGAGATGTAATCAGTTGTGTTGGCAGAAGCACGATGTTGACATGAAGGTCGATCAATTTGGACACAGGCATAAACGCATATTCGATTATCAAAAGAGCAAACGTCAGAAGATTATTTACTAACATTATATATTTTTACAAATTTTAGCAAAAAAAAAAACATTATATATTTTTATCATCTCACGGTTTCTGAAATGATACTTAAACTTAAATAGCTCGACCATATAGTTGGATGGGGTTATCACTGAACAACTTTGACATGAGTGGTTGGCCATCTTACAACATGTCCGCGCTAGGAACCTTCTTACTATACACCCTTTAAATAATATTTTTGCAGTCTTTTTGAATGATGCACCATATAGTATCTAGTATATATTATTATTATCACATAGAACATGACCTGTTTGCTAATATAAAAGAGTCAAAGTTCATGTCATATTTGACCAGCCAACAGCTTGACCGACTCAAGACTTCCCAGGGGTCAAAGGCCATAGTGGTCGGTCGTTGAGGTATTGGCTCAATCTAATACCACGGGCTACTGAATCCCGCTTTTTTTCTTTCTCAAATTGGATTATATTAAAATGGGTCTAAGTCCAACACATACAACAAAACTAAAGACCCAGTAAAGCAGATAAACAAAATACAAGAAAAGAAATGAACCCAAACCCAGAAGGATCACACCTCCACCGACCAACCCTTCGTTCTAGACGCGAAACCCTAAATCGCCGCAGCGCCACCGTCGGAAAAAACTTTTCCGTTGCAGCCAGCATCTCAACGGCTACATCACGCGCATGCAACTGCGCCACCACCCACTTCAGTCTCATCGCTTCTTCCAATGGAGAGCTTCAATCGATCAAATAGATCGAGATCTCCTCCTTACCGCTTCGAAACCACCACACACAGACCCCTCTATGATCCGTCGGAGAGCATCATCAACCGACTCGAGCGCTCAACCAACCACCGCGCACACCAGAAACAGGGAGATCAACCGGAAGCCCTAAGTCACCTCTTCCGTCTCCCAAAAACCCCACAACCAACAAACCGACTCCCGCAGAGTCAAAGAACAGCAAACGTCTTCATGGTCAAAGACCGCATATACCGGCGACGTAGAGCTGACGGAGCTTCCACCCTCCGGAGGACAAGAACCGGCGTCGGTGAAACTACCTAAGCCTCCACCTCCCGTAAAATCAAAACGAGGAACGAAACACTTCCTCTCTCTTCAAGACCCTTACCTTACATCTGTTAAATATATCGAAACGGAAAAAGACCCAAAACATCCGGACCAACGGTGGCTATGAAAATCCTCCGTCGGCCGGAGCACTATCTCTCATTTTTCTCTCTTTTTCTCTCTCGAGGTTACTGAAAAACGCTATTGAATCCCGTTTAATTAAAAGCATTTGCTTTTCCCTTTTTCCAAACATATAACCAAAACTTGAGACAAAAATTTACCTTATTCAACAGTCGTGAGTAATAACCAACAAAGAATTTTTTATTTTCTTCTTTTTTGAATTGAAAAAGTCTAGGATAGTAAATAAGAATCTAAATGGATAATAATAACTTAGAGAGACTTTATAGTATATACATAAGTTAACCATGGCTAAAATCAAACGCGGTAGGTCGGTTTGACCGTTCTGGTTTGGTGAGCGGTGGCAATAAATCTCACCACTCCAAGTCTCCAACCACGAAAATAATAAAAATAATTATTTTAAATAAATTATATATGTAGAGCTCTCTTCTTCTTCGTATTTCATTATTTATTTTCTCTCACAGAGTCGGAAGAGTCTCTCTCTCACCAACACCACACCTAACCACACCCTCCGATTCATAGAGACAGAGAGAGATCTTCCTCTTCTTCTTCGTCTAGGCACACCAAGAACACGCCACCATGTCCTCAACACCCATGAAAGTCTCTCCCTTTGATCTCATGTCCGCCATCATCAAAGGAGAACCCGTCGTCGTCTCCGACCCGGCGAATGCCTCCGCTTACGAGTCCGTCGCCGCCGAACTGAGCTCCATCCTCACCGAGAATCGCCACCTCGCCGTGATTGTGACCACCACCATAGCTGTTCTCGTCGGCTGCATCGTCATGCTCGTCTTGAGAAGATCCGGGAACAGCTCCAAACGCGTCGAGACGCTTAAGCCGTTGGTGATCAAGCCTCGCGGTGAGGACGAGGTTGATGACGATGGGAGGAAGAAAGTCACCATCTTTTTCGGTACACAGACCGGAACTGCTGAAGGGTTTGCTAAAGTACGTTGCTTTCATTCGAAACAGAGCCTTGGCTCAAAACAGAGCTTTGGCTCAAAACAGAGCCTTGGCTCAAAACAGAGCCTTGGCTCAAAACAGAGCTTTGATTCAAAACAGAGTGAAGATGATGAAAGCTAAGTTTTTTTGATAATTTGCAGGCTTTAGGAGAAGAAGCTAAAGCTAGATACGAGAAGATCAGATTCAAAATCGTTGATTTGGTATTATACCCTTTTTTGAAAAAAAAAACAGCTTTCTTGTTTATTTCGATTCTGATTCTGATTTGTTTTAACAGGACGATTACGCGGCTGATGATGATGAGTATGAGGAGAAGTTGAAGAAAGAGGATGTGGCTTTCTTCTTCTTAGCCACGTTAGTTTTTTTTTTTCTTTTTTAAGCTCTGTTTATTTTATCTCTATTGAAAGTTGCTTTGGCTGATGTTGATTTTACAATCTTGGTGTGTAGTTATGGAGACGGTGAGCCTACAGACAATGCGGCGAGATTCTACAAATGGTTCACCGAGGTTAGTCTTTTGTTGCTTGGGGTCAGTTAGTTAGCGTAACGTGTGTTGTTATGTTTACTTGTTTCTCAAGTTTTGCACATGTGTCATGTGTGTTACAGGGGAATGACAGAGGAGAATGGCTCAAGAACTTGAAGTACGGTGTGTTTGGCTTAGGAAACAGACAATATGAACACTTTAACAAGGTTTCTAAAACTGTAATCTTTATTTATGTTTTTTTTTTTAATTTAAATTCTTGTTATTTTAATATTTGTTTTGTAAAAATCTGTGTTGCAGGTTGCCAAAGTTGTAGATGACATTCTTGTCGAACAAGGTTTGTTTGGTTTCTTTATTTTCAGCATTCGTTTTGATGTCTTTTGTATTTGTCTTCTTCTAACTTGATGACTTGGCTTGTTCAGGTGCACAGCGTCTTGTACATGTTGGTCTTGGAGATGATGACCAATGTATTGAAGATGACTTTACCGCATGGTACTTACTTTTGATCTATACTTCTTTTTTTTTTCTCTTCTATCAGCTTGCTCAGTTTGTTTATCTCCTTCAGGCGAGAAACATTGTGGCCTGAGTTGGATACATTGCTAAGGGAAGAAGGTGATACAGCTGTTACACCATACACTGCTGCTGTGCTAGAATACAGAGTTTCTATTCACAACTCTAAATATGCGTTGAACGAGAAACACTTGGCCAATGGGAATGGTCATGTCGTGTTTGATGCTCAACATCCTTACAGGTGCGCAAAACCAGTCTTCTTAACATTTTTTTTCTTCCTTATAAGCATTGTCTTATCAGTTTGATATAATCAGTGCTTTTGTTTTGGTGCTTTTAAAGGGCAAATGTTGCTGTGAGAAGAGAGCTTCACACACCAGAGTCTGACCGTTCTTGCACCCATCTGGAGTTTGACATTGCCGGAAGTGGACTGACGTGAGTTTTTACTGCTAATTTAAGAATGTGTTCAGAACCAGGGGGAACATTCTTGAAGAAATAACATAATATTATTGTCTGTCAGGTATGAAACTGGAGATCATGTTGGTGTACTGTGTGATAATTTGAATGAAACGGTAGAGGAAGCGCTTAGGTTGCTGGACATGTCACCTGATACTTATTTCTCTCTTCACTCTGATAAAGAAGATGGAACACCAATCAGCAGCTCTCTTCCTCCTCCATTCCCACCGTGCAACTTGAGAACAGCGCTTACACGTTATGCATGTCTTTTGAGTTCTCCTAAAAAGGTTGGTTGGATTCACATTTATGACCATGTTTATTTGCTGTCATAGATGGTTAATCTCAATTGTTTTCCTGCAGTCCGCTTTAGTAGCTTTGGCTGCTCATGCATCTAACCCCACCGAAGCAGAGCGACTAAAACACCTTGCTTCACCTGCTGGAAAGGTTTGTGCCACGCTGCTCTTCTTGATTTTCCATTGTAACATTTTCTCTTACAAGTAATCTATTCAACACCAGGATGAATATTCAAAGTGGGTAGTAGAGAGTCAAAGAAGCCTACTCGAGGTGATGGCCGAGTTTCCTTCAGCTAAGCCACCACTTGGTGTCTTCTTTGCTGCAGTCGCTCCCAGGTTGCAGCCGAGGTTCTATTCAATATCATCATCTCCCAAGTGAGTACCCTTCTCATTGTTTTCAGAGACTTATTTAATACTTTTTAAGTGTATTGACCTTTGACCTGTTTACTTGAATAGGATTGCTGAAACTACAATTCATGTCACATGTGCACTTGTACATGAGAAGATGCCAACCGGCAGGATTCATAAGGGAGTGTGTTCCACTTGGATGAAGGTAAAAAAGATCAGTGTGATCTTTTTTTTTTTGTTGTTTGTGCCATTCCTGAGCTTCTTTTGTTGCTGTTGTAATAACAGAGTGCTGTGCCTTATGAGAAGAATGAGAACTGTTCCTCAGCGCCTATATTTGTTAGGCAATCCAACTTCAAGCTTCCTTTAGATTCTAAGGTACCGATCATAATGATCGGTCCAGGGACTGGATTGGCTCCATTCAGAGGTTTCCTTCAGGAAAGGCTCTCATTGGTGGAATCTGGTGTTGAACTTGGACCATCAGTTTTGTTCTTTGGGTGCAGAAACCGTAGAATGGTAAACTCAAAACTTATCATCATCATCTGTTTGTTCAGTGTTCTCAAGTATTTTCATATGTTCAGGATTTCATCTACGAGGAAGAGCTCCAGGGATTTCTTGAGAGTGGTGCACTCTCAGAGCTAAGCGTCGCCTTCTCTCGTGAAGGACCAACCAAAGAATATGTACAGCACAAGATGATGGACAAGGTATGTCTTTAAGTTCGCAGCTTAATACACACTCTCATCTTCAGATTCTTGAGCTGACAATTTTTTTTTGTGGTATGTATAGGCTTCTGATATCTGGAGCATGATCTCTGAAGGAGCTTATGTATATGTTTGTGGTGACGCCAAAGGCATGGCAAGAGACGTTCATAGATCTCTCCACACAATAGCTCAAGAACAGGTTTGTATGAGACACACCCAAAATTTAAGAAGACATCAAATCTCAACCGCCATCACAAAAAGAGTCTTGAGAGGGTTTCTTACTTGTGTCTGGTCTTTGTTTTTTCAGGGATCAATGGATTCTACAAAAGCAGAGAGCTTTGTGAAGAATCTGCAGATGAGTGGAAGATATCTTAGAGATGTATGGTAACACGAGGATGTTTGAAGCCCCCTCCCTCATACACTCACTGTATACTTATACGGCACAGAAATGCCACAGCATGGTCATTAAGTTGTGATCCCAAGAGGGAATAAACCTCCTTTTTCTCCATTTTTTAATTTAGTTTATTTTATATGTTATTTTACAGTTCTATTTTTTCAACCTTTGTTATATAGTTTGTTCCCACACAACATAATGAAAAGAAAAAAACCCAAATTTGTATAAGATGTGTTGGGAGTATTTATGAAACAGTTGTGTTACATACAAACTCTGTACCTTTAAATGTAAGTGTAACATTCCGAATTGTGATATATGGAAAGGTATATACGGAAAGGCTTAAGAGAATTGATTTGGTTATCTATGTCATTAAAGTTGACTTACTTTTTTTGTTACACATCTGTTTAGAACTCCAGAGCTAAGCGTGCTTGGGCTGGAGTAGTGAAAGGATGGTGACCTATCGGGAAGTGATTCGCGATACCGTGTAAATGAGGTCAAAGCATGGGGAAAGATCGGGTGGTGATTGCAGAGTCAGTAAACACTGATTTCGAGCCTTGAGAATTAACGACCGACCATCGGATAGGATGGGGCCCACGGGCCGAGAGAGCGGGCGTGGGTGGTACATTAGCTGTGGGCGGTCAGGACGTTACAAATGGTATCATAACTGGTTAGCCGTCTCAGTTTTGACCTGAGAAGCGTCTTGAGACCTGTCATGGGGCGCAACGAGGGCGTTGCGTTCTTTGAGAGATGGTGAATTGTAACATTTCGAGTTATGATATATGGAAATGCTTAAGAGAATTGATTTGGCTACCTATGTCACCAAAGTTGACTTATCTTTTCCGTCACACATCCGTTTAGAACTCCAGAGTCAAGCGTGCTTGGGCTGGAGTAGTGAAAGGATGGGTGACCTATCGGGAAGTGATTCGCGATACCGTGTAAGTGAGGCCAAAGCACGGGGAAAAGTCGGGTGGTGATTGAAGGATCAGTAAACAATGATTTTGAGCCTTGAAAAATTAACGACCGACCGTCGGATGAAATGAGGCCCACAGACCGAAAGAGCGGGCGTGGGTGGCCCATTAACCGTAGACAGTCGGGACGTTACAGTAAGAGCCAAATGGATAATAATGATTATGGATGGTTGAAAGTTGAAACCTTTGCTTTGAAGTGCTTTTTGGTGGTTCAGAAATATTAATTTTATAAACGGAAAATTAAAAAAAATGAATAAGATGAATGGTATGGGGGTAGGTAAGCTGGGGGCATATTGTAGATGTGATTTAATAGCATGTGTGTTACACTGATACGTGGGAAACGAAGTTGGTGGAGGATAGGATGCACTCTCCATTCTCCAACATGTTTCTTTCCTGTTTCAACTACCTTTTTTGGTCTTTGTGTGTTTTTTTCTCATAAACTACTCTTCTTATTGATTAATTATTACTACAAAAAGTATCAATAAGGGATTACAACTGCATAAACGAAGCAGTTTAGTAAAAGAAGAGGTCCGACGAATGGAAAATCAAGTGGGTTACATTGGTAGGTGATGTACATGATCCCACATGATTGCATAAATGATCTGTGTTTCACATCACATTTGCTAGAAGTACCTAAAAGTATTAAAGTGAAAGTCTAAAAAGTATGTTAATATGTAAAGCACTCAACACACACATCGCTCTTCGATCTACCTTATGGTTTTAGTTGGGTTAACAGATTCGTTGCGAGCTCCAACAAAACTGTGCAGCCCGTCGTGATATTTCTTAATGGCCCGTTTAAAACTCTACGTCCAAGTCCTTGTTACTATTACCCAGCCCAAAATTATAATTATGATTTGCTTGGGCTTGTCCAAAAAAATACACTATACAAATAACTTTAACTTTTCCAAAGTCACCAACATGCCTTCTTTTCACGTTAGAACAAAACAAAACGAAAACTTTTTGGCGAACTCCTGTGTGATTCACTATACTTTATGCGTTTAAAGATAATAGTAAAATCGCACCATATGAAAATGTTATAAAAAAGGAAAACAAATCAAACTTTGTGGTCAAGCAATTTGGATATGAGTAACCTAATTATGACTTGTGCCTTGCAGCGTAAGTTGGTGTAAGTTGAAAACGAAAGGAAAAAGTGTAGTTTGTGGCTCTAACTGCTTTCATTTAGTTATGTTCTCTAACAATTGATTACCTTTCATTACTCTTCCACCAGTTTTTTTCTTTAATTTATTTCTTTTAAAATTCTATAGTAGGATAGCTTCTTCACCAGTAACTCAGTGAGCTATTCTGGTCGTTTGCAAATAGTGTTGGCCGACAAAAGTTTGCCATCATTTGCTCGCTAACCTCATTTACTCGCACTGGTTAATACCTCAAAACTTGTTTTACTTTATTTGCAACCAATCACCATGTCTTAGTCTTACTCTTATAATTAATCTTGACTCTCTTTTCACAAATACTAATACTTCATACATTTTCTTGCGTAAAAGTCGCTCTTTTTAATGAGAACTTTATGTTCGTATTTAAAAAATATATTTAGTGAGTTTGTGTATGTTCTGTATATGTACAATTGTATTCAATACATACGTTGTCCAAGAAGGTGGCAAGTGCCACCTGAAATATTTTAAAATTTTGTTTAGTATACTTAAATTTTAGTTACTTTCCATTAGTAAATAGCATTTTCTAGCTTTTTTTTTTGAGTTTATGTATGATTTGCCCCACCAAAAACAAATTCTACATCCGCCATTGAATGTGATAGTATTTATTTAGACTTGTATATATAGGTAAGTTTTATGATATAGTAAATAATACCTGCTAAATAATTTATCAAAACTTGCAACATACATATGTGGTTGTCAGGCGTATTTGCAAACGAACTCTTAATGCGTAGGAATAGAGAGAAAAATAAAACAATTGATGCGAAACATTTTGGTGTAGCCGTGTAGGGTTCCATTAATTGTGTGAATAATAATAACGTACACTTTCCTTATGTAAAAGCTTTAAAATCTCATGCAACTAAACTAAAAGTGGAAAATAAGAAAGTATTTAATTTTTCAAAAGTATACTATTTTGTAACAATTAATACATACTGAAATATTGGTATTTCCAACTTTGAAAATTAGTTGCGCAATATTCTACATTAGAAAATTATTGTAAACTTTCATATCACTGTTTCATAGAATTTCAAATTAGATTGGGTAAAAATTATTTAATACTTTTGACTATATCTATCACTATCATTCTAGAGTCTAGACCATGCTTTTGGATCACACAATTTTCTCAGACGAAATAAATCATAATTCAATAAGATGATCATGTGAATGACATGTAGAGAATAGCGTCACTAATCTTATACGCTATGAATATCTTGTTGGTTCATGTATTAGTAAACAACTCTTGGGCAAATTCGTAGCAAGGTTGTGATTAACAAAACAGCATGTCTGATAATTATATACTAGTTCGTAGAGTAGTAAGCATGTATAGACGATTAGAATTTTTTTATTAAAACCGAATTTACTTATGCTAAAGTTTCAATATATAGCTGAATCTGAGCTTAGTTGAGTCTTTTCTTTATGAGAAAAGAGTTTACTCATTTTAACACGCGTTTTACTCGAGGTTTGGGGAAGATTATCGGGGAACAATCGACGATGTTTGAGATTGCCTTTAATTAGTGCGGGTTAGAGAGTATACTAAATATTTACAGGCTATAATAGATTTCTCAAAATATGTAAATTGGATATGCGATTGGTGCGATCTATACATATAATGATTTAATTTTTTGCAAAAAAGATAACCTGATTTTCCAATGTAGAAGGATGCTTTGAATCAATGATGATGTTGGTAACTTGCAATTATGATTCTAGAATGGGATAGGATGTAAACAAACATGTTGCCATATTTATTTTCTTTGTTAAAACAATCGAAATAGTAGTATATATATGTATGTTAGTGTGGTGACAAAAAATTTCAATACCTTCACTATCTTTCTCTCTCTCTCTCTCTCATTCCCAAAAAAAAAGACATGGAAACTTCACAAAACACCAATCTCCAAAACCCTAAACCCACAACGCCGTTTCATTATCGCCTAGAAGAAGCACTCTCTCTCCGATATCTTCCTCTCAACGCCGAAAAAAACAATTCCACCGCCGCCACAACCACCACTGAAGACCAACGTAAACGATCCATTGAGCTTTTTGAGTTCCTGACCTCAACCTCCGACGACTGTTCTCCAGCAGAAAACATAATCTTCGGCGGCAAAATCATCCCCTTAAACTACCAAAATGCCATCCTTTCCTCTCCCGAATACATCCGCCCTCGAATAAGCACTAGATCCGAGTCCTTATCCGCTATACAAGGCAACAAGTTTAATAGTCCCGTGGCACGTGACAATGCACCCATGAGGATAAGCCGTTCTTTAGATCACCGCAACCTCACACGTGGACCAACCACCTCGACCGCACGTGGAAATGCTTCTCCGACAAAAATTGCGGCAAAGCCCGAAACGGTCTCGTCTGGAAACAGAAAAAGTGTGAAACCGAGATGGTACGTGATCATGTTTGGAATGGTTAAGTTCACACCGGAGACTGAGCTGAGGAATATAAAGAGCCGTCAGGTTCGCCGGAATGTTATGTTTCCGTCTCCTGCTGACCGGAGATCTTGTAGAACTCGAGCGCCGTCACTGTCTCCTTCTTGGAGGTTTCTTAACGCCTTGAGTTGCAAGGAGCCTACAAGCGTTGCTGCAACGACACCGCTTTGGTTTCCACATTCGTAAAGTATTATATTACCCCTGAGAACCATTATGTGTGGCTCTACGTACTTGCTTTGCCCTCGAATGAGAAGGATATAATCGTCATTTACTTTGAGATAATTTACTTTGTTAAAGAATGTCGATGTTTGAATTTATTTGTTGAAACAAATATCGATAATAGTTTGGACCGTATCATACAGTTCTTTTTTGTATAGATTTCAGCTCATTTTGTTTGAATATTTGAATATCTATTTTGAAGATAATCGTTTAATTTTTTTAAAAGAAATTAATTGGTTAGGTAGTGGAGGAATGAATGATGATCAGAACTGGCACGAGAAGGACATGAACACAATTTAATTACTTTACTTTGCCCTCTGCGACTAGTCGATTTTTGTGATATAGACAGGAAATTATATAGTTTTGGTAGCATTTATTTGTGTTTCGAAATGCATGGTCGATATATGGTATGATAATTCAAATTCCAATCTAGAGACTGTGACGTCCACCGTCTTTTTGTCCAGACTCCAGAGACTTCTAGAATTAAAACCCATGATTTCACCATATTCATGTTGTGTATATGAAACTACTTAACAAAACGGTAAGAAAACGTTAATTTTGTCTTGCGAATCACGTATTTGAGACTTTTGATTTTTGTATTATCAAAAGTATCATTTCAGCTTTTCACCATATGCAGGTCACCAATCATAAGCAATTATCAATCATGATCGGTCTATAATAATAATTGACCTAGATTGGTAGTTTGGTAATGAGCATTTTAAAAAGAAGATCAAACACTGATTCAAACCATAGACTTGCGAAGTAAGTGAAGGGGTCCAGGTGACAAAGATTGTCTGCTCCAAAACATTATCTGCGAGACAAACAAACACTGGAGATCATTAACACACAACACGCATTGGGTTTCTTCAGGTACACGTCTAGACTTTAGGAAACGTAGCTTGTTCTTCTTTTGGCTTTTACCTGTGATCTTCTCTTGACAAAAGCTTTTTAATTCTCTTCCTTCTTGAAGACTTTGAATCATGTAACATCTAAAGATTGGTTTAGAAAGCTTAAAGCAATGAGTTAAGATTTCGAAAATTCATTCATCTGCAGATCTTTGCTATGAAATCCAATAAAAAAAATCCAAAATTTTTCAAGGACCGTGGTGAACTTCAACAACCTTAACCGCATCGATTTATAACAACAACACACGATTTTTTTTGTTTTAAGTATACTTTACAAATAGACCTACGAAGTTACAAGTTGCTATATATGTTTCCTTGAGGACAAAAGAAAGTAAAAGAAAATGAAGGCTTGTTCTTCTTTGGTTCTTGACAAAGCCTTTTAATCTCTCATCTTTTGTCGAGGGATGTTGAAATCATGTAGCATCATTTAATGTGTGTGACCAACCAACAAGCAAGAATATGTAACCTGCAAGAAAGGATGCTAACGTTTAAAGACTGTTGTTAAAAAAACACTTGACGTTATGTATTTAGATTTTCAGAAAATATTATTCACCTTGTCAAATGTTCTTGAGTGTTTCAGGAAACCAAAGGTTTTAAGTTGTCAAGACTAATAAACTCGAAACAGTACTGCAATGGAAGAAGAAAAAGAAAAAAAAAAAGAAAGATGAAAACAATGGTGTGGTGTAACTCTTATGAGAAGCAAGAGAAGATGGGGACTCACATAGAAGAAAAAAGATTAGTGTGAAGGAAAGAATGAGCTGGACCGGTCTGCTAAAGGGAACACGAAACCTCCTTTGATAATGTCTGACTCTGTCAAAGATCTGCAAAAAAAAAAATGATAAAACAACTAATTAAGAACTATAATCAAATACCATCTATATAGAAATGAGTGAAGCTTTACAAGGTTATAATCACGACATCTCTGCATCCAAACCACAAGTTTAGATCCTTTCTCCTTAGGAGTGTCTTCAATGTCAAACACAAGTCTCTTCTTTTCTTCTTCTTCCACATCAACAGGAACATTAATCCTCAACGCAGTTACGTTAGGAACATTCGGTGAACTCCATGTTCTTCTCGTCCCCGACCTTTTATCAGCAGCCCGCTGCACGCGGATCACAGCATCAGCACTTTCAGGGCTACCTCCCTCGTCAACAATGTCTATCACACAGCTAGTCTCTCTTCTCCCACGCGTGTTTTCAGCCAAGGAGCTCGTCGAGGAGTCTCTCAAGTTGGTGCTTCTTCTTCCACTGCTGAAACTCCCCGAGGACAGGGAAGAAGAGCCAGAGAGAAACATGGCGAGGTCGTCACGCTCTTCTTTGTTAAGATCAACCAAACGCAGAGGCTGTTTCCCGTTCTCGGCCAAAGCCTCTTGCAGTGCGGACTGCACTCGGTGAATCTGGTTCTCGATAGCGTTGACAAACTGTTTATGCCTAGTCAAGGTAGTGTCGTCTCGGCAATGTCCACGGTGGCTCAACCTCACTGCCCTCTCAAACTCTTCCAGCTGATGATGATTCAATGTTACACAACATTTGAATAAATTGAACAAAAAAGGAGCATGTTTTGGTGTGTGAAGAAGGTCTATGGGATCCGAACCTGCCATTTAGCAGTGCTCAAAGCAGCTTGAAGTTCAATGCAGAGCTGGTCTGATCGACCTTGTCTCTTCTCTTTAATCCAAACCCTATACGCAGATTCCATTCTGGAAATACAAAAAAAAAACTGAAACTTGATATTAACTCAATACCTTCTTCACCTATTTGCTAATAAATCAAATTAACAACACATAAAGTTGTGACCTTTGATCATATGTTACAACAAAACCAAATTCACAATTACAAGTCTAAAAGAAACCCTGTAAAGACTAAGACTTTCAACATCACATACAAACCCCAAATCAAACATTAGATTAAAAAAGTAAAAGGGACATTACGTATCGGCAGATTCTTGAACCTCCTCTGCTGCTGAGAAAAAAACATCCTTTTGCCAAAGATCGAAGCTGTTAATAGCTGCTACCATCATCTTCACTAATTAACAAGATTCAACAAAACCTACCGGAGATTTATGTTCGATAGATTCTCTCTTTTCTTTTCTTCCGCAGGAAAGAAGGGATTTTTTATTTTATTTTCCAGCTTTCTGTGTGTTCTTTTTCGCTTCTCTTAACAATGTTTCATAATGGCTTGTTTTTAATTGGAAGGCAGTGTATGTTACTATGGTCTTACCCGCACTGGATTTATAACCTTAGCGTTAGATATTGAGAAAACATCAAGCGGATGTTTGTTTGTGGGCCCACCCACTTGTCCCTCAACAAACATCCATCGCTAGCCAACTCAGCTCTAATGGAATTATTTACAAGAGTCAAATGCTAATGACGCATTCTGAGACATCTTTTCGCAAATTAATTAACTCAATGGGTGATTTATGTCATGGAGGGTGGCATGTCTAACCAAGCGATGGCAAATTTTCAACTATTTTATAGACACTAATAATATCATTAAGTTAAAAAATCATTTCACTATGATATGATTTCAATTGTGTGAACAAAGAACAACATCATTCTAATCACACGCTCTCCAAAAATCCACAGCCTTAAATTCGGCGTACCAAGACCGGTTTCGTACTCCGATGTAGACATGAATTGATGTTTCAAGTTGAGGTTTTCGGTTACAAGGCCCAGGCCTTTTTGAACTTGGCCCATCCAATATTTACATCCCCGAAATTGATTTACAATTACACAAGGGTTAAAACTGTATCTTCAAATCCCCTCTTCTATGGACCTATATAACAGTTGTTTTTGTCTTGTCTTGAGCGTCATTGAAGCTATGCATTTCAAATTTATCTCTTCCCTGAGCTCTAGTATTCACGTGTAGCTAAGCTGATCTAGTCTCGTCCCTGTCTCTTGTCTTTTATACTCGAGGATCTTTTTAATCCTTTCCTTAATTGTCACAGCCACGTCCTCACATTGATTTTGCGTATCCAAACAACCTCCATCTGCTCAACATCTTTGAGCTTTACATCATGTGTTGATCCTAGTCTGATTCAATCCAACCTAGTGCCCATAAATCACATTATTCCAATATTTACACTTCATCAGTGGATGTAAAACCCATTTGGTATGGAGGTTTCACTAAATTGGTTTTGACTTAAGTTTCACCAAAATAGATATACAATGTACTATATGATTATGATTTGTCCTATTTTATTTTCCTTACTCCAAGAAGAAAACACATAGAACAGGTGGTTGACTTGACTAGTTGACCCTTTAGGGACTCAATTAAACTCAAGTCAACTCTTTGTGTGGTTTGGATGTTTCATTAGATGGGTTTTGACTGTGATTATCACCAAAACGAATAAACCTTATATTATATGATTATAACAATCATAAATTATAACATTTTAACTGAACAAATAAAACAGAATAAAAACCAACCTTAATGAAAAGAACACATGAACCATTAGACAATGATCCTACAGTAACTACTACAGTCTCTTCTCCTTCACTTCTCTTCAACTTCATCTTTTTCATTTTCAAACCCAAAGAACTCTCTGTTTCTATTGGGACTATCCAAAGCCCTCTTCTCTTGTTCCTCCTCTGCTTCTTCTTCATCATCATCTTCACCTTCCTCTTTCTTCTTCTTAACTCCACCACTCTTCCTCCTCCTCACAACTCTCTCCTTCAACACACACACAAGCTCCCTCACCGCCTTCTCCGCGTCACTCCTGTTCCTAATCAACACCTCACTAACATCAGCCGGAGTAATCTCCGCCTCCTCCACAAACTCCTCCATCTCCTTCAAAACAACACCGTCCACCTCACCTTCCTCCATCCTCAAATAATTCTTCAACAGAATCTTCAACGCTTGAAACCTACAAAACCCCATGTGAATATGCATATCCATCCTCCCACTCCTCAACAAAGCCGAGTCCAACTTCTCAATATGATTAGTAGTAAACACAAAGATCCTCTCGCTCCCACAACAAGACCAAAGCCCATCAGTAAAATTCAACAAACCCGACAACGTCACCGAGCTTCCCGGTTCGTCCATCAAACCCGACCCGCTAGTCAAATCCGGATCATAACACCCGTTGTTACTCTTATTCTTCTTAACCTTCTCTCTCTTCGTCAGACTAATCGAACAGTCGATATCCTCTATAACAATTATCGACTTAGAGCTAGTCTTCATCAACAGCTTCCTCAACTCCGAGTTATTCTGAACCTCAGTAAGCTCAAGATCGTAAATATCGTACCCAAGATAGTTCGCCATCGCAGCGATCAAACTCGACTTCCCCGTCCCGGGCGGTCCGTACAGCAAGTACCCTCTCTTCCAAGCCCTCCCGGTCTTCTGATAAAACCCTTGTCCGTTCGCGAACTCTCTCAGATCCTCCATGATCCTCCTCTTCCTCTCCGGGTCCATCGCGAGAGTCTCGAACGTGCTCGGGTGCTTGAACCTCACCGAGTCCCACGGGTGGCTCCTCGCGTCCAAGGAGACGCCTCTGGAGTTCGTGTAGAGCAGCCTCTCCTCGCTCCTCCGGCGAATCTCCTCGGCTTTTCCGACGATGTGGTCGAGGTAATGGTCCAGGACGAGGGCTCTGTCTCTCTTGCTGATCTGCAGCGTGAACCCTCGCTTCTCCTCCGGCATTGGTCTCCACGAGAAGCTCTGGACCTGGCGCTGGACCACGACGTGCTCCCAGAGCACGGTGGCGCCGTCGAAGACGTCGGTGATCCTGTCGTTGTTCGAGAGGCCGAAGGTGACGGAACTCGAGTTGGGGACGCGCGTGAGGCTGAGACGCGTGCTGTTGTTGCCGGCGGCGGCGGAGACGGAGCCGTTGACGGTGACGGAGGAGCTGAGGTAGAGGCTGACGGCGTTGTAGAGCTCGTTGGTGTTGACGCCGTCTATCTCCGTTATGTCGAAGTAGGTGTGGGAGGAGAACACGTGGCGCATACGTGTCAGGAGGTGGACGAAGGCGAGACGGAGCTCCGGTGGGAAGACGAGCTGGAGGATTGTTTGGCAGAAGGCTAACATGCCGACTAGAGAAGCCATTGTCGTCCAGTAATCACTCATCTTCATCTCTTTACTTTGCTCTGTTTTGTAGAAACAGAATAGAGAAAAGTTTCGATTTTTTTTTAAGTTCTTGAGATTTGGGAGGGAAATGCTTTTGAGAGAGAAGAGAGAGAGAGAGACGTTGGTGGGTTTTTATTGGAAATATGAAAGGAGGAGATGCTTGAATTTATAGACAGTGGGAGGAGTTTTTTTAATATTTTACTGATACTACTACCATTGGGTTGTGTTGTGTGGTGCTAAAGGCATAAGCAAACTCTTCTCTATTATTTTCATAGGTCTATGGTTTCTAGACTTCAAAATCAATTAGATGTCCAAGAGGTAGTGGTTATGTGACATGTAAATTTCACATCGGTGTACTATTCCACTTTGTGTTTTTGCCCCCACGATGTGATAAAGATTGAAAATGAAGTTATAAGTTTGGAGTAAAAGAAAGTCGAACAACTTGAAAGGTGAGGAATGAGAAAGAGAGAATATAGAGGACAGTCCTGGTGGAGAAACAGATAAGTTTCCTTACTATTTACACTGAATGAATCGGACAAACAAGTACAATGATAAAGGACAAGAAACAGCTAGAAAATTTGAATAGTGAAGGAGGGTAAGTTTCTAAGAGACAGCCAAGAACTGCTTACTTAGCTGGATTGGTTGTATCTAGTAAGAGGTATTGTTTTATTGATTGTTTCTAGTGTTCAAAGGAGGTTCCATCTTGTTATTACCATTCATTTTCTTGGTTACTACAGAAAAATTGATTACTATAAAGAAGACGAGTTATATTACATATAAACTCAGATTAAAAACGTCAAAATCATGAAATAATGCATGTAGAGAAACACATACAAAAAGGACACTTCAACATAATCTCTAGCTAGTGCCATGGTATCTTTTAAACTGAATCAGTTTCACCATATATAGAACTTGGAGGTCCATACCAATATGGTAAAGTAAGAAGTTATCATATTTAAGAGCAATGCAAAGGGTAATGATCATTGTAGCGTTGCCTTTTGAAAATTGAGAACTAGTAAAAGTAAATTAGGGAACATGAGGCTCTAGTTTAGGGTTCGTGAGTGTGACTTACAGTTGGGTTTGTGTTATTTTATTGGGGTTTTGTGATTTTATTCTTTAGGACACTCGAATTTACGTGGGACATCATTGTTTGTCTACATTTGCGTATCAACATCCATCACCATAATACTCAAAACTCTTTCAACTTTCTTTCACATCTCCATCTAATTCCAACATTAATAAACCTCATCACAATCCTATATTAGCTTAAAGCACTTTCTAATGAATATATCTCCGAAATTAACGGGTATAATCAAGCTTTAAATAGTATAAACATGTACTTTTGTAACTTGATAGAACTTGAGTTCTTAAGTTGTATTTGTAAGACTCCATATGCAGAAATTACTATGATTGTACAAACAAGCCTGGCTGATCAACTTAATTTCATTCTAGTTTCAGTCTCCTTTTGTTTGTAACACTCTAGTTTGAGTCTCCATTATCAAAATTATCTGTTGCGAGTATTATGAGAAAGGAAAAACAAGTAGTCGATGTTTCACTTGGCCGACAGAATAAAAAAGTATTGACATTTTTCAAATGTTTTTAAATAGGGGAAAATGGTGAGACATGTAAAAGGAGATGACACAGAGTGACAACGACAGTAGATAAGGCCCAAGTTACTATAGTCACTTTTGCAGAACTGTGGAATCTCCCAACACCCTAAAGCCTTTAATTTACTATTTTATTTGTCTAAAAAACGTTTTAGAAGTTCCTTTGAAATGTGTAGATCCAAACTTCAAGTAATGCAAACCTACTAAAAGATATCTATATTAATTGTCAATACCAGAACACTGATAATTCTAAATATCAAAATGAAAATGATGTACGTGTAGAAAACAATCTACAAATGCATTGGTTGATACTGTGGGGGAAATTTGGACCAAAGATTCTGTACAGAGATCCGTTGGTGATTCTGGTTTTGGAGTTTAGCATCCTCTGGCTCCTAGCTAAACTCAAAAGGGCCAACAATGAATAAACAATGTTAAATGTCAAAAGGTGTAAGGCCATGTTATTATGTAATGTTACAGAGGCCTGTATAAAGTACAATTGGCATTTTATAATTAGGGTTTGTTATGATGGTACCTTCTGAAACTGACTCTCTTTGGCATTTTCTATTTCAATTTTCAGAAAAATAGAAAGAATCATTCACTTTAATATCAATCCCATCTCTATAGTTTTTTTGTTTTTTTGTTTTTTTTTTGTTTTTCCTTCACTCAAATTGATGAAAATATCGTCTCCGCCCTTTGTAGTATTTTCATTTCGGCAAATACAAGAAAAGTAATTTATTATTTACAAATTGGTGTGTAAATAATTTTTTGTTTACAATTTGGTGTGTTTGAGAGAACTGTCACAATTCACCTGAGGAGATAAAATAAATAATAAAAAGAGATGGCGTATTACTCAAGCAAACTCTGTTCCTACTGTGGCATACCCGTTCCCCGAAGTTACTTATTCACTAGTTACTACTACAGGACTACCAAACAAAATCTTACTTCAAGAGACAAAAAGTTAAAACAAAATAATAATCGAGACTTGTGTGACACAGAAGGTAATATCTATACAATTAAATGCAACAAAACCGAAGAAGATTTCAACCAGAGATTTTTTTAAAATTCGATTCTTTGTCAGTTTGTCTAATAATAATAAGTTAACAAAAAAAATATCTGCTGGAAATTATAAATATTAGTTATTGCTGTAATTATATGATATTAAAAGTTTTTCTTTTGATCAAAAATGTTTATTGTGTACATCTTTTTTTTTTTCAACTTTGGTTACTTTGGAGTTTGGAACTTTAATCTTCAAACTCCTCACGCCAGGTCCCGAAGTCAGAGTTCAGTAGCTACTTGGCTATGAACGACCCGGCGTTTATTGTGTACATCTATCCACACAAATTAGATTGAAATTCCCTTCGAAAAAAAAACTATAGTGTAGTTACAAAGTCATGTACAGTTAGCATTATTATGTATCGTAAGGTAAACAAAACAGCCTCGTCTTGTAATCAAAGGTCTGATACAAATAAAGTCAAGTCAACCAGAGTATAACAAAAAAGGTGTTCAAAGAGCATATTATACATATGGTCTCATTAAAACTCAGATTAGTTCACTTTGGAGAATTCTCTATCTACTTTGTACCAAATGATTTTTCCAAATTGAATCAAACGAAAAACAACTGTGATTTTCCATTATCTTCAAAAGGAATCAATCAATGGCAATGATCAAGAAGCCGACAGAGACATACATGAGGAAGACCGGGTAAAGTGCGAGAGCTTTCCTTCTTGGGTTCACAGCGGCGCTCATGAAAGGATAAGCGGCCCAAGAGCTCCAGGCAAGAGTCACACACACAACTATCATTTTGAGTATCACATTGTCCTTCAACATGCAGATCACTGCTCCAACATCCAGTGGAAACAGACAATAACCCAATAGGCTTAGGCTTTGGAAAAATATTATATGTCCTCCCTGAAAATTGCATTGTTTCAAAAAAAAAAAAAGCTTGTAAAAGAACGGGAATAGTATACGGCTGGTAGTAAGTAATACATGAATTAAATGTGTGCTTACCAGGAGCAGCACATTTAGTGTGAGGATCACTGCTCCAGCTGCAAGTAGTGCAAATGCCACGGCAAATACTTCCGACTGTAAATAAATTACAGAGTAAAAGGATGAGACCAGAAGCCATTGCAATAGAAAGAAGCAGATTCTTAATCGTAACCAGATGCATAAGAATGTAATAATGATTTGTAAATTCAGAGACTCAATCTCAGGATGCAAATACAAGGAAAGGAAGAATTTTAAATGGAAACGAAAACAAATAGGTGATCTATAGCAAAAAAAAAAAAAAAAATCCTAAAACATTCAGGCAACTGTCAAAAGCGAGCAGAGACTAAACTACAAACTGATGTCTTTTCAGACATATATCATGCATACAACAAATGCAATCGAACACAGTAAAGGAACAAAACACCCCTTGTCTTAACATTTCCTTGTCTTAACATAAAAACCCCACAACAGAATATCCATTTAAAGCAATGCATATATGAAAAACCACCAACCAACAACATGCCATCCATCCGTTTTGAACTCACATAAGCTAAATGTTACAACATCAATAGTCTAAAATCATATATCACATCCTAGACATCAGAATGCTGCTAAGTCAAGAGACAGGAGAAGAAAGCTCTGAAACTCAAGATTACAAGTAAGGTTGCACACCACATGGGTTGTCTTTGCTGCCCCTAAAGCTAAGGTTTTTGATTCACATATGCATCATCCAAAGGAAAGAGCTTTTAAGAGAGAGCAAAACCTTCTTAACGGAAGCAGACCAAGAGAGAGTAAGGCCCAAGAAGACAATGAAGAAGAAGGGACCCCACAGATCCCAATCCCTAAGGGCCTTCCCAGGATCCTCCCTGTTCGGATTCGGAAACACCACCAGCTTCAGATTACTCACGATCCTCGTCAGATCTCTCTTCACCGTATCCCACACCGGCTCCGTCAACGTGTTCGGCGGTGACCCGAACCCGCTTCCCCCGATCCCTTCCCACCTTCCGAGCTGCTGCTTCCGAAGTTGCCTGACGGCGGAGGGATGGGAGGAGGAGCAGGCGTCACCTTCTGCGCGGAGGACGGCGGAGGGAGGGGAGGGAGGTTGGATTGGACGAAGGGGGAGGATGTGACGGGGATGGAGGGACGGATCGGGCTCGGGGGACGAGCGGGGAGGACTGTTCCGGGACCTGATTGGAAACCGTCGCTCATCATGTTCTCGATCTCGTCGATGTCTGATTGGGACGATTGGTAAAGCGGAACTGTGTCGTTGTGCGACATTTTCTCCGATTGGGATTTCCGACGGTTGGCTTCACCGGAGAAAGGAGGTTTGTTGATTTTCCCGGGAAGAAATTGATCAGATCTGACGATGAAGATAAGTGGAAATTACTTAACAGAGGAAAATAAAAATATAAAATAAATATAAAGAACGTGTGGCCAAGTGCTCAATAGGCCTGGGCATTCGGGTCATCGGGTCGGGTTCGGATCGGGTCTTTTCGGGTCCGGATCTTTTGGGTCTAGAAGTTTAGGACCCGATAGGGTAATTTTAAATTTTCGGTTCCGGGTCGGTTCGGGTCGTACCGGGTCCGGGTCGGGTCGGGTCTTAGATAGTTGGACCCATTCGGGTAACTAGAATTTATCGGTTCGGTTCTGGGTCGGGTTCGGGTCGGGTTCGGTTCGGGTACGACCTAAAAAATACCTAAAAGTACAAAAAAACATGTGAAAATATTAATATATCCGAAAATATTTGACATTTTATTTAAAATTTTTGTTTTTATTATATTAAAATGTGTATATATACTAAACTATGCAAAATAGAACAATAATTGGTTGTTTCCTAGTGGTTGACCCCTTTGATCTGTAGACAAATAATCCGTCTTCGACTCCCCCTCGATACATTTTGTTTAATTTACATTATTAATTCGGGTACCCGTCGGGTTCCGGGTTCGGGTCGGGTCGGGTCCAAGACCGCGGGTCCTCTACAACAAGACCCGATAGGGTAATTTGACCGGGTCGGTTCCTACCCGGACCGGGTTTTTTCGGGTCGGTTTCGGGTCGGATCTTCGGGTCCGGGTAAAATGCCCAGGCCTAGTGCTCAATCACTGAAACGGCACCGTATATGTTCAACGACGTCGTTTCGTTTTATTGGACTTAACAACATGTACTGTTATGATCTAGAAATATAATCCAATCATGTGATTAGTTGATAAGTCTCTGATGAAAACAAATTGTAGGATATTTTTTTATTGAATTTACACTTTCCTGAGTAAACTGAATGTGATAAGATTTATATTTGACAATTTCCCCCTTTTTTGTAACATTATATTGCGATTTTCCACTAATTGCATTTAGATAAGAGGCATTTAACACGTTTCTTGTAATATTTCTTACAATTTGAGTAAGCTATCGTTTTTCATCTGAGAGAATAAATAACTATCATTTTCATAAAAAATATTTTACAGAAAAAAAAATATTGACATCTTAACATGTATAAATATATAGGCACACCTTTAATTTACTTTATTGGACAAAGATATACAATCGAAAGAATCGAACACAATTGACAAAAGAGGAAGGAGAGCATTATACATATAGACGAAAAAGAAAGCAGAGGAGGAGGATAAATAGATAAAATGTATATGATCCCTCTATGACCTTGTTGCACATTCCCGAGGGATTCCCTGTGGAAACCTCTTAGTATCCGTACAGTAATTGTAGATCATGTAGTTCTTCTGAACCCATCTGAGTCTAGCTTGGCTCGTTGAATCCATTTCTTGAGTGTACCAATTAGAGCTTGGTTTCGTCGTGGTACAAGACGATCTTCCGTTTGAATGAGCACACCCGTCGATCTTAATGTTCCTGTAAGAAGCGGTGAATGGAGCTTTGGACCAATCCGTTTTAACCAGACCGCCTCTAGTTGCCCAATCGTCTGCGTTCCATAAACTTGCGTACATCCTCATCGGCTTGCTCTTTGGAAACAAGACACCGAGAGACTCCGAGTTCTTAAACTCTCTAATTGGCGTGTTATCAACAGTTAGTCTGAGCCAAAAAAAAAAAGAAAAAACAGATTGAGGATGAGAAATAATCATAAACATAAACCCTTGTTAGGGCTTTTAATGTGGTTTCCTTGTGGAGCAAGAAAGGTAAGGTTTTTGACTTTACATGATTCTTTGAGGGTTCCAGAGGATTGAATAAGTGTGGAAATTTGCTGTTGGGTCGAACCAGAGATGGAACTGTTGCTCTTTGTCACCTTTACCTTGAGTGTAAACATTGGTGTGTAGAGTATAAGGATCTCCACTCATATTACCCAAGAACTCAAAATCAATCTCATCCCAGGTCGTTCCTTCCGATTTCAACTGCAAAGTTAAAAAAAAACAAACACACAATTATTAAGATAACTCTTACAAGTTAATTTATTCAAATCACATTAAAACTCCAAGGTTATGTTACTTACATAGAAAGTTGTGACTGTGCCTGCTGAGTTACCAGGAACAAGCTTAATCTGCATATCAATCTTACCGAACAAATACTCTGTTTTGGATTGAAAACCAGAACCAGATGATTTGTCTAAGGTGAGAGTAAGAAGCTGGCCGTTGTTGAGTATCTTCCCGCGGCCGTTTCCCCAAGCCACGTTGACGTCGCTGTTGAAGTCAGCGGTGGAGGCTGAAAACGCCGCCGCGAGGAGAGCTGTGAATAATAATATTTTGAAAGGAGACATTGTTGTGTGTGCGTACGTGTGGGTGTATGTGTTTGGAGTTTGGTGAGGAATGTGAGGAAGAGAGGAGAAGAGAGAGAGGTATATATAGTGGGTGGAGAGTAATAAGTAATGCTAAGAGGAGAGTGGGTGAGAACAAAAGAGGCTAAATATCAAGACACTGCATGCAAGATGTATTACAGCTGGACTCTCGAGTACTTCCATCATTTGGTGAACAGGTTATCTTAGCATCCTTAATTAAAATATGTTATATGTATATAAACATGGTCATATTGTTAGAAACATGTTGTTTCATTCTTTAAGAGTATGTTTGAGAAGACTACAAAATAATGAATTTATATCTGCTTTTCTATAAAGTCTTGTATTGATAAATGCTAGTATTAACTTTTCCCTTTGATTAACAGTACCTGAGTACTTTCTTTGATATTTTCTTTGTTTGCCAGTTTTGACTTTTAGTTTTAAGAAATATTTAAGTAATCGTTTGCTATATAATTGGTTGCATGTTTTTGTATATATTTTACACGGATTTCTAAATTCGAAGTTGCTTGTATATCTTCATTCACCACGCAGAGGCCTGTCTAGTGGGAGGAGGGAGGAAAAAGATAAGTGGTCTAGAGGGATATTACGTGTGGAATTGTTCCACTTCAGTTAATCGAATTTTAGTTGAAATTTGAGGAGAATATGTATTAGGCATATCTTTTTCTTGAAATACATATTATGATATTCTTTGTTGTAGTTATAAGACTTTGTGTCCAGTTATTGGGTCGTAACTAGACCATGTTTCTTATATAATTCTTTTTTCTTGAATAAAACTTGTTTCAATTCTCAATTCGAACTTTTCGATTGTACATATTTTCCTGGCAACCGATACTATTATCTGGTGTGATTAAAAAGTATATATCGTTATTATGTGAATGGAGCGTAGACGCAACGACAAAAAGTATGAGTTTAGTTGTATGGGTTAAAGGTTTGGTTGCGTTAGCAAAGTTGCAAGTAGGAGCATATACACGTTTTCTTCTTCTTCTTTCTCTTGTTAATGAAAAATGTCAATTTCTTTTGGTTGGTCACTAATTAATGAAAGGACTCAATAAAGATGTTCCATTGCAAAGAAATGAAAAGTTATAAATCACGATGTGCAACTATACGTATATTATTTACTTTTAACCAGCGGCGGTAGTCCAGTGGTGCTTGAAAGAAACAAACTCAATAAAACGAACCCTGGTTCGAACCTCGCTGGCCATACGGATATGAGTTATTGTTTTCGACTTATTTAAATGTCCATAAGAAGATCTATCCGTAGGCTGTATTTCCACCCGAGAGTTAGATCTGTATTCTTAATAGACCCGAGTTTAACCATTTATTTTAGTAAAAAAAACTATACGTATAGGTCTAATTCAAGTTTTCTCTCAATAAAATGATAGTTACAAAATGTATATAATAATATAATACACATTACTAATTGGAATACACATATGGCAAATTAAAACACCTATTAGTCCATAGTTCAGGTAGAAATAAGTTGAGGAAACCACAAACAAAATAAATTTAATGCCTGTCTATGAGGACAACTACTGATATTTATTGGAAATGACTAATGAATATGAGTGGTCCAGACTCAAATGCTATTTTCTTCAAGCACCAAAACTATTTCATCCTCATTTGTTCATTTGCATGAACAAGCAACGTTTGGTATTTCTGATTTTTTGTTAACTTTGTCTTCTGCTTTCACGCCGAAAGTACTAACAAATGGTCAATTTTCCCCCAAAAAATCACACTATTGAGTTTTCACATCGTTGCCAAATAATATTGTAAAACTATACATTATCAACAAGTTAAACCTTAAATGTATGCATGTAGGTCGACGAGGAACGTCCAACTCTGGAAATCATATCCTGATGAAAACTTGCCATAATATTTTATATTTTACCCTTCTTCTCGGGTAAAATATGGCATGTCGAACATGGCCATTAGGTTGAATGTAAAACTATTCATATCACAAAAAAATACTATTCATATCACAGTCCACAGACTCGAGCACCACTTTATTTTAAGGCTAAAGAACCACCACTTAGAGGTGTTACGAATTCTCTTGTAGAGAGCATGAATCAATTTAGTAGTATAAACATGTCAAACATAAGACAGTTTAATTTCATTGTTATGCCGACAGATTTGAGGTAAAAACAAAAGACAGTTTGGTTTTAAATACGCATACATACTTTGGAGTTTTGAGTATGTAATAGTATGGAGTCTATGGACCATAAGAATCAAGATAGGATAGCTACGTAATTAAAGCGAACACTATTACAGGAAGTTATGTACATATAAATATAATTCATTGGATGAATTTTCTTGACACGGAAATTTTGATTTGGACCGCCTAACCAAACGTCAACTTGGTCTCACTAACCTTTACAGCTGTAGCATTACGAAATTAATTTTTTAGTGTAATGGCTCATCATAATTCTTAATCAGGGGGCCTAATCTCACTGTTAGTTCAAATCACACTATTTCAATTTTCTTAATGTAATGGCTCATCATAATTCTTAATCAGGGGGCCTAATCTCACTGTTTGTACAACAACCATATATATTTCAATTTTCTTAGTGTAATGGCTCATCATAATTCTTTACCAGGGATCCTAATCTTATTGTTAGTTCAACTCAACCATATATATTTCATTTTAACGAACCCATATCTCGGACAACTATGTATGGTCTAGTCAATTTCGGCTTCCATAAATGTTGCAGGCACGAATTAATTTTTAGAAAAGTTATATATAGTCTTCACTGAATTACATATTTCAAATTTCTGAATGACCATATTGTTTGGGCTGACTTAAGAATTTACTCCATTTGTTTCATAATAATTGAAATTTAAGATTTTTTTGTTTCAAAATAATTTTCATTTTCATTTTTTCTAGGTAAAAAAATTAATATTCTTTGATTTTTATGACTAATCAATATTGTTATTGGTTAAAATAATTTTATTTAATAATATTATTACGTGACCAATTTAAATTATATAAAGTTTTAAATTTTCTTAATCTATAATCAAAAACTTTAAATATCAACTAAGAAAAACAAAAGGAGTATTTCATTTACTAATTAATTCCTATTTTTTTTTTAGAATATCATAGTTGTAAGTTGTACTAAATCGATTTATTGATTCGGTGTATATATCTTTTGTAATCCAAAAATAAACTTTATGTATTTTAGATATGTACAAAAGATTTTTTTGGGAACACGAGAAACAAATAAAAAATGAATGTAAAAAATAAAATAGTAGAAATGAAAGTTAATATTTGTTTTTTATTAAATTTAACAAAATATAATTTTATTCTATATTCTTCTAAAAAGAATGAGAAGGATGTGTAAGGAAAAATTATTCATCGTGAATTTGGGAATGATAAGTAATTTAATTTTTCTCTTCACTAACAAGCAATATAGACGGGGTTAACTTAAAATCATAAGTATGTGTATGTTGTAGAACGTTTATCATCCCATTGCACGTTTAAGCGATTAGATATTTTCAGAATATTTTTTGAACATTATAATATAATATTCTGAAGGTCATATTTTAGAGTTACGATCTTTTCAAAAAAAAAAAAAAAGAGTTACGATCTTTTCTTTGTTAACCAAACAGGAGTTTAGACCAATCCTTAATCTCTCTTCAAGTTCAGGATTAGCTTTTGTTATTTTATAACATTGTATAAGCATTTTTAATCGTGAATCGAACCAGAACACAATAGAACTAATTCTTTGTGCTAATTAATAGTCTAATGCCCGATTGCCGATGGGTTAGAGTTACTAATACTGTCTACTAAATTATGAAATTTCGCAATATTATAACATGATATTTTTTGTTCTTGAATTTTCTCTATTGGTCAAGTGTCACGGAAATGAGACTGATGAGTGATAACGATAGATTCGTCAATGCATGCAAACTATAAAAGGGAGAGAGATGTACTCTCACCTCACGACCACACAATTATTTAGAACCAACTAAACCATCCATATACATTGTTACCGAACATATTGTGCCTAACCAAATAACTTCATATGTTTTTCAACTAAAATAATTGCCCGAAAGTCATTTTCATAAACCAGCTGATCTCAATGGATAAGCGTAATTAGCAACCGACATCAATTGTTTTGGGTTGTCTTGTAGGTCTCTGTCCTTTTCGCACCTGGTTATTGCCAGTAGTTATTTATTAATAATGGTACTATGATCACTTTTCTGAACTCTAATCCTCATGATTATCAGCATTTTTATTATCCACTTGTTTCGATAACAACCTCACTGGATAATCATCAACAATTTTTCTTTTGTCCATATTTTTGTTCCTTCACTACGGACTAAAAATCAACTATGCTACCCATAATGCTTAAATAATTACACTAAAAAAATTCATATAAACTCACAGCGTTAATCGTAATTTAACTATTACTGTATAAAAAAGCTATTTACTGTGAAAAAAACAGTTTTATGTGAACATTCAGTTTGATATAGAATCTGAAGTAAAATTCTAATCCTATTTCTATAATAGAGTAAATATATATTTATTCAATAAATAAAATATTTTATTGTATACTTTTTCATCAATTTTTTAATATGAAATAGAGTAATATTGAAGTGAAACTCAATTTATTACCTCTTACAGTATACAATGATTGATGTTTTAGATTTTGTTATTATATTTGAAAGATTGATGTTTTAGAGCGTAGTTAATATACTTGTCTTTAAACCTAATTAGAATAAAATGTAAAAATATAAGTGGGTAAAACTTTATAATAAAACCAAAAATTAATAAATAGAATAATATGTTTATTGTTTTAATATATGTGAAATAGTTAGAATATCAAACATTGTATTCAGAGGGGATATAAAATTATTCTAAGAAGAAAATAAAGTGAACCTTGGAAATTGTCTTTAACCAAAAGGTTTCTTATCCTTTTTGTGACACTAACTTCAAATCAGTGCTAAGACACAAAAGACCCTGAGCCCCAAAAATAATTTGGATTGATTCATTCATCTTCTCCATCATAATGTCTCTTTACTCTTGTGCATGTGATAATCGGCATTCTCGATCTCTCTAATGGATCTTCTCTTCGTAGAAGTCTTCTTGATATTACTCTATTATGATGTTTTTGTCATCTAATACACTTGTTATTATGTAAAAAGTTTATACCACTTTTATCGTCTTACTAAGCAAAGCAATTTCTACGACCAAACTTGAAACCAACACTAAAATAAGTTATTTATGTTCTTCCCAAGTATTCTACTAGATTTTGAACCTCTCTAAATGTCTAATAACTTTACAACTCCAGTGAAATCATAAAGTTGTAGTAGCGAAAACTTTTGTTTCCATGATTTATTATTTGTTATTACTTGCAAATTCTTACACAAAACACCACATACACATGATTGAGCAACAAATGAATGAAAAACAATAAATAAAACTCATTTGAGTTACAAAGATGATGCCAAGTAACTCATTCACGAACCAATGAATCGATAATTTAAGTGCACACTGCAGGAACACCTTTAGGAAACCTCTTTGTATCGGTGCAATAGTTATAGATCATGTACTTACTCTGTGCCCATTTCATCTTATCCACACCTCCCTGCTCGAGTTTCTGAGTGAACCATGGGGAGTTTGCGGGGCAAGATGATTTTCCATTAGCCCAAACACATCCTTCCACATTGTAGTTTCTGTAGAAAGCAGTAAAAGGAGCTTTTGACCAATCTGTTTTCTCTAATCCTCCCCTTGTGGCCCAATGCTCTGCTTCCCAAAGGCTCGCGTAGAGCCTCATAGGTTGGTTCTTTGGGAATGGAACACCAATTGACTCAGAGTTCTTGAACTCTCTAATAGGAATGCCATCAACCGTGAAACTGAAAAAGAGGAAACAAAAGAGAACTATCAAGAATCCCACATAGAAAAAAATGTATTGAAACCTAGAATAACATCTAAGAGAAGTTTATTAACAATAACAAAGTATAGGCTGATGAGATTATATATAGCCTCAAAACATATAATATTAATGGACAAAGGATGGAATGATCTGCTTACATAATCCTTTGGGGGTTCCATGTGATGCAGTAAGTGTGAAAGTTCTTTGTTGGGTCGAACCACAAATGAAATTGTTGTTCTTTGTCTCCAGACCCTTGTGTGTAAACATTCGTATGGAGAGTATACGGATGACCACTTATGTTTCCCAAGAACTCAAAATCGATCTCATCCCACATGGTACCTGGCGCTTTAAGCTACACAAAGTCATCATAAACACCAACATATTCATCAATTGTATGTAATATGGCCTTAGGAAAAGATGACCAAAGATACTTTGAAATGGTATTTTTTTTTTATTGAAATGGTATGTTTACTTACGTAGAATGTTGTAACTGTTCCAGCAGAGTTACCAGCGACAAGTTTCATCTGAACCTCGGCTTTACCATAGAGAAACTCCTGGTTAGACTGAAAACCCGAACCAGATGATTTGTCGAGCGAGAGAGAAAGAAGCTTTCCATCTCTGTCGCGAACCTTTCCGCGGCCATCACCCCAATGTATCTGAACGTCTTTATGGAAGCTACCCGCATATACGGCCACAGATTGTGCTGCAATTAGAAAGAGAACCAAGAACGCGAATCTTGTACCACAAGAAAACTTCATATTATATATTTCTTGAGTAGTATTGTATCTCGAATGTTTTTGTTGGTGGAAAATTGAGATAAGTGACATGAGTTTATATAGCTGCTGGAAAATGGCAAAGGAAAAAGAGAGGGAAGTTTCATGGGTTTGATTATTGATATTGTGCTGTATTCTAGTTGGCGCATTCGACCTCTTGTTGGTTGTTACAAGATAATTCAACAAAATATAATTTCATTACTCGTTTATTATTACAAAGCAGAGAAAATAATGTATTTGGACAATTTTTATATCACATGCTGGTTCCGCCCGCGTTCTGAATGTACCGAATCATTTCGTCAACGCGGCTTCGACTTTTGACCTGCGCGCAAACCCTCCCCGCCGGATAGAGGGTTCGAGAACATTATTATTTGCATTATAACAATATCCACTTTTATACTTTTCCACAACTTCAATTTTCACCATGATTTATGAAAAAAAAATGGTATATTCCACATTTTAAATGTTGCATAAAAATATATTTCTATGCAGATGAAATGACTCTTTACTCTTTTAATGGTTAGAACCACTAGCTAGACTTTAAAAAACATAAGATATTCACTTTGTTGGGTAAATATAATAGCAAAAGCTTGGACGATTAATATAACGTTACGGATATATGAAATTTAGTTTGAGAAACTAGTCCCTAGCTAAGTTGACAAACTATCATACCAAATACTAATTAATTCTAACATAATCATGTACATGTATTGTAGCCTGGCCATATAAACAACACGAAAGCTCATGATACGATTTTGACTTCGAGTTTACAAAATCATCACCTTCCCCAACACGTTAAGACTTAAGAGACACATTACTTTTGGCTAAATTGTTTTGTTTATACTCCATCGTGCGTAAACAAAACCGATACCATATTTCCTCAGTTAGAAATCAAGTTGCATCAGACCGCATTTTCTGGATTGAAACAGAAATGTATTGTTAAAACTTGGACAGTCCGGCCAGCTCATTCATCTAGAAAGCTTTTTTAAAAAATTACTCCCTTTTTTAAAGAGTGTCGTTGTGACATTTTTCACACAGATTAAGAAAGTTATTGAAATATATGTAAGTTGTAATTAATTATACCTCTTTGACCAATAGTATTTTAGATAAATAAAATTATTTATAAAATTTATGCAGTTTGCAATTAATTTTCAGGTGAAAGTTAGTATAATTTACATTGGAATTGTAAAGTGAAACTCTTTGTGTAACAAAAAAAATGAGCTCAGAGTGACACTTATTATGAAACAGAGGGAGTATTTGTTTATGTGCTCTCAATAATTTAAATTTTCACAAATGAAGTGAATCAAGTTAAGTTTAAGTAACGAGAACCATTGTTTGCATAATTTATTATATTCACTTATTAATTTAAAAATCTTGCACATACACCACCACACACACGTACATGAGAAACAAATGAATGAAACAGAATAAATAAAACTTATTTGAATTATAAAGACAATGCCAGTAACTTATTGACGAATCAAACAATCAATAGTTTAAGTGCACACTTTAGGAACACCTTTAGGAAACCTCTTTGTATCGGTGCAATAGTTATAGACCATGTACTTACTCTGCGCCCATTTCACTTTATCTATGCCGCTCTGGTCCAGTTTCTGAGTGAACCATGGGGAATTCGCCGGGCAAGATGATTTTCCATTAGCCCAAACACATCCTTCCACATTGTAGTTTCTGTAGAAAGCAGTAAAAGGAGCCTTGGACCAATCTGTTTTCTCTAGTCCTCCTCTTGTAGCCCAATGCTCGGCCTCCCAAAGGCTCGCGTAGACTCTCATTGGTTGGTCCTTTGGGAATGGGATTCCAATTGTCTCAGAGTTCTTGAATTCTCTAATGGGAATGCCATCTACGGTAAAGCTGAAACAAGAAGAAAAGGAGAGAATATTGATTCAAGAACGCATAACCTCAAAACATATGAGACTATAAGGGATCAAAGGAGGGGCTTACATAATCCTTTGGGGATTCCATGTGATGCAGTAAGTGTGAAAGCCAGCAGTTGGGTCGAACCATAAATGAAACTGCTGTTCTTTGTCTCCTGTGCCTTTTGTGTAAACATTAGTATGAAGTGTAACAGGATGACCACTTATGTTTCCCAAGAACTCGAAGTCGATCTCATCCCACATAGTTCCAGGCGCTTTAAGCTACACGAAGTCATCATAAAACACCAACACACTCAATAACCATATTTAATCAAGTGTATAACAAAAAGTGACAAGAAGGCTTAGAAATAATGTGTTACTTACATAGAAAGTTGTGACAGTTCCAGCAGAGTTACCAGGGACAAGCTTCATTTGAACCTCAGCTTTGCCATAAAGAAACTCTTGATTGGATTGAAAACCGGATCCGGAGGATTTGTCAAGGGAAAGAGAAAGAAGTTTTCCTTCATTGTCGTGAATCTTTCCACGGCCATCACCCCAATGTATCTGAACGTCTTTGTGGAAGCTACCCGCATAGACGCACACAGATTGTAGCGCAAAGAGGAAGAGAGCCAAGAAAGCGAACCTTGTACCGTAAGAAAACTTCATTTTAATTTGTAGATATCTGATGTCTATTGTTGATGTAAACTGAGGTATGTGACATTGGTTTATATAGCTGCTTGGAATGAAACCAAAGAGATAGAGAGATGGAAGTTTCATGGAGTTGATCATTAATGGTGCATGTGCTTTTGTCTCAGCGCATCAGCTTTCTAATAATGCACTAATGTATTTATTTCATTATTGTTTCAAATTGTCTGGTTCCAATGTTTTGATCCGTTGTTGGCTGTTGCAGAACGAATCCAATTAAAATATTTATTTCATTATTGTTTCAAATTGTCTGGTTCCAATGTTTTGATGTGTCAACGCGGTTTCGACTCTTGAGCACCGCCTATAGAGAAGTTCGGCTGTGTTTTATTAATATCGAACGTAGCCCACCTAAAATGTAACAGTAAGTCATACACATTGAAGTATCCTTAAATTCGGGTCCATTGCGTTATAACAGTAAGGAAATTGTTAACTGTGGTAAAAGAGAGCGCATTTCTTGAAAATTTTAGGATGTTATTTTTTTAGTGAAAGTTTCATGTACTCAGTTTGAAATATGTTCGTTGTTGAAGTATACTATGCTTTAAGAAAATGTTTTTAAAGCATTACAACTTAATATAATGTATTGTGACAAATAATGATGCATATAATATAAAATAGATCCCAAACTATTCTCATGAGAGACCATAAAGTTAACATGCTCATTTCAGAGAATACAACGACTAGTAACATCAACTTGTTCAAACACTCGGCCAGCTTAAGATCAGTAACAGGCCATTCGATCTCACCCCAAACCTCATTTCCGTGTGGCGCTTCTCTAAGACGATTTTCGCGCACTTAATTTTCCATTCCAATATCCCGTCGCCTTCCTCATAACTGTAGAGCCACATAACTAAAAGTTTCCCACCGTGGTTGAGTATTTTAACCTTACACCAGTCATCTATAGTTCAAAATTCGCGACCTTGACGTCTATCCATTTTTTACATTTGGAATCATACCAGACTAGATTTACTGGAGTAGTATGAATAACTATACATTACACCCTCTATCACACTCACAGACCATTTGCCTAGATACCCCAAGCTACTATCGTGGATTTCCTGGATTTCCACGACTTCCCACGTACCTTCCTTTTGTTCATAAGCATAGTAGTTTATTTTAGTAATTACGTAAATCTTTCCTTGAAGCACAACGGTATTTATCCACTCCCCTTCCAGCACAGCATGAGCATCTCTATGTCTAAGCAAAGGGCTCCAAGTCTTAGACTTCATGTCCAATACTTCCATCCAAGTATCATCTTCCCCGCAACCGTCAAATACAAACATTTTCTCCTCGAGGAAAACAGCACAGGGACACCATCGAGCCACCAACATGCTAGGGCCATGACGCCACGTGTGACTCCGACAATCGTTACTTATACAATAATAAAACTTTCTTTCAATTAATTGTACTTATGCAATCCTTTCATCAATTAAAGCAGTGATCAAAAATAGGATCTCTTCTTTTAGGGATATCAACGGATACTTCTCCAGTACCATCATGCAACTGTGGTTAGCTTCAGGTTGAAAAGGATGATCGGCGACCGTTATAAGCCTCGTCATTACCTTCTGCAGCTCTTCAGATTCTCGTTAAGAGACAACAACTTTTAGTGGGCCGCAAGACTTTTACTGTGCTGTTTTATTGTGGGCCTTAAGCCCATTATCCCTCCGTTCACCTTCGCTCTTTTGGGCTTTGCTAATGCTATTTCATCACGTTACTCTTTTGATTGAAGTCATGGGATTTTTAGTTTGGGGATTTAGGAATGGGAAAGCACTAGAGTGTTTGTAACAAAGTCTTGCCACTTTTTAATATAATGCACCAAATGTTAGCAAAACAAAAGAGCATAGAATATAATGTTCATAGTTGAACATTTAGTGCATTAGAGTTATCCTTTTGTTGCACTATGTGGGCTTTTCAGGCGTTTTATCTCATTTGCATTTTGGAGCCTACATAACTCCAACCAGGTCTAATGAGACCACTTTGAAACTTATAATATAAAATGTCAAATGGTAACAATAAATTAAAACATAACTTTATTTCTAAATATTGCCGGCTGACTTAAGTTAAAAAAAATCAATTATCGATTATCTAAATAATTATTATACATTAACGAACAGTTCTTTACATTAAATCATCTCGCCTCCCAAGACTTTTTTTGGGGTAGTCTACAATATTAATATATAACCTACCTACTATGCATAAAATATACGTTAAGCATATATAAACCACTATAATAAATGCTGAGTTTTTTTTGTTCAAAAAATGCTTAGTTAATTACAAAATCTAAGACCATCTCCAATGTATTTCCTTATTTCTACTTCTAAAATAGAGGATCTCTAAAATAGAGATGTGTTTCTCTCTAATGTATTCCTCTATTTTTACCTCTAAAAAGGAATATTCTCACAAGATTCTATTTTTATTTTATAACAAGTACCTTTTATTTTTAAAAGTTGCAAATCAACCCTATTCAATTTTAATTTTATAAGATTTTCATACAGTTATAATTTTGTTTAAACAAAAGTTTTACTAAAAAGATTGTTAGGTAAATAAAAGTGTCATTTTATGTTTATAAAAACTATATTTTCTTATAAAAATAATTATTTTTGATGTAATTATAAAAATTTAAAAATAAAAGGACTGTTTTGAAATAAAAAAAGTATGCCTCTATAATAGAGAAAAAATAGCATTTCTCTATTATAGAGGTGGATATAGCAATGGATTGGAGCACTTTTTACTCTATTATAGCATTTAGAGGTGAATATAGCAATGGGTTGAAGATGCTCTAAGAGTTCAAAACCAATCCAAATGTGGCTATCATAATCGAACATGTACACCACTAATAACAGAGTTGAAATTTTATCACTGAAACCTTCTTTTTAGTATATAAAATAAATACATATCACTAAAAAATCATTAAAACAAAATTTCCCTTCACGATTAGAAGCTTATATAAAACCAAAGTAAACACCATTAGTACAAGCTTCACCTGCCCGCAATGGCTCCTTCTAAACACATTAATGGTGTTTCGGCTGCAATCGCGGCTCTCCTACTACTACTCGTAGCATGTTTTCATTGCGTTGATGCTGCAAACTACCAACAACAATTCATGGCTCCACAAAACGCAGCAAGAGCTCGTCTGAGGCTCAAACCGCTAAGATGGGACCCAAAACTAGCCCGTTACGCGCAATGGTGGGCCAACCAGAGACGTCGTGACTGCGCCTTGATCCATTCAAACGGACCATACGGTGAGAATCTATTCTGGGGCTCAGGCAAAAAATGGAGCCCGGTTCAAGCCGCTAATGGATGGTTGTCGGAAGCAAGAAGCTATAACTATTACTCTAACTCGTGTACTGCCCAGATGTGTGGCCATTACACGCAGATTGTGTGGAAGAATACGCAGACGATTGGCTGCGCTCAAGTTACTTGCAATGGCGGACTCGGTGTGTTATTCGCTTGCAATTACTTTCCACCGGGGAATTTTCTCGGGGTGAGGCCTTATTGAATATGATCCATTTGTATAGCTCACAAAAAAAAAACTCATACCAAAAGAAGTTGTTCTTGCGTTTTATTTAAATTCTTTCATTTTGTATACAATCGTTGTTGTTAAAAAAAAAGTTATATTTATTGGTTGAAGTTTTATCGTGCGGTCGGGAAAACCACACAACGATTGTTTTCCCACGTTTTCTTATGTATGTTTCGGTGAGGGCCATTTCTTTTGGTTAATAAGACTAAGTAATTATATACATGTCTTAAATTTTGGACAATAAACTATATTGATCTAGTGGTCTCAAATTATTTCTAAACTGTATTTTCAATAATAATGAATAAAATAATGATGTAGTTTTAAAAGTTAATAGCTCTGTTTATAACTTTATATATATTTAACGAAATTATAACCTCGAAATTTAGAAATATATTTAAAATTATAAAGTTTTGGATCCTAATTTCTCATTTACTTTTTAACAATTAAGAATTTGTTTCCATAAAACAGTTAGAATAATCACAGGGTCCTTTCATTCTTAATGTTGTTAACTAGATCGATTACATCACGGTGACGAAAAGACATGGATAAGCATATTATAAATGACAAGTTTACAAGATTTCACGACAAGACCACCTTCAAATGATTGCTTGAATCTTGACTGTGTTTTGAATAGATACTGAAACTTCATCATAAAT